>NC_056749.1:148055749-148185749 GCF_019279795.1 Protopterus annectens | reverse complement strand
GACATATTTTAAATATTGCTCTTATAAACTTAGAAAGTTGGTAGCATAACCGGGTTTGTGTTAACAAACATTTCTGAAGGATTTGAAGTCTGAAACTCAAATGTATGTCATTATTTGATGAGTGCAATCCTCAGATCTTCTCAGTTATTTGCCAGAAAGTCATACATTTTGAGGAAGAGGCCAAAAATATGAGGCAATAATCTGGACATTCTGCAAAAATCTGGACAGTTGAGAGGTAAGAGTGTGTGTATGCATGTACGTGTGATTATCTCTGTGTATGTGTGACTGTGTTTATGTGTAGATTTTTTTGCAAACCTAGCACAGTGATGATAATTGAGATGGAGTAGTGATCTGCAGTGTGTAAGAATAGTCATGTGTGCCACCTTCAGGTGAGAGCAAAAAAGTGCGACAATTTATGTCTCTTGCGAAGTTCAGCAGAAAGACAAAGTCTCAGGGTGAAAAAATTTCAGCAACAGAAATAAAAAGAAATGTTTGGGGCATCTGGCTTCCTGCCACAATGGGAAGAAGGCATGACTGTGAACCAGATGACAGGAGTTCAAGGAGCATTTGGAGAAACCAATACAGAAGTGTCACAAGTTAAACATTCACATCATTACCCCTCAGTGAAGATAGCAGATGTGATCTAACCTCAAGAAATACAAGCATTTCTAGAGTCAGTATATGAAATGCTGTAGCAATCTGCAATGGAGTAGTCGAATGCTGCAGTGTCTGGTTTACAATCCAACTGAGGAGAATTGTTTTTCATAATGATAATGGTGACTGTGTATGATCACGCTACAAAAATTTTGTCCAGGTTAAAACAGTAGCAGAATTCAGGACTCCATGCTTAACCACTATGCAATGCTACAGGTTAATTTCACTAAGTAAAATGCTACTTTGTTCTAAGAACATCTCTACTTGTAATATTATACAATGACTATATAAGGTGAAGTCATTCTTGTCTGCTTTTATTGCTTGCATAAATTTTGGGGATCAGTATTATACTAGGAAATAATGTGATGAGCCTATAACAGCAGATGGTGTATGCTCAGCAACGCATTCCAGAAAATGCCATGTGTAATCAGGAGTCAGTTTGGGTACCTCATTGGCGGATGCACTTAATATTTGCATTTAAATCTTAGTCCAGCAGTGCAGATCTCTTGTGGTTGGATGAACATTAAAATGCATTTTTACATGTTTTACCCTGTTACCATTTAGTATAACTTCAAACACAACACAATAAATGTGCTCATTGTGCATCAGTTGTCTGGGGATTAGACAGAAGGAGAATTAAAGTAATTGAATAGAGGCTATGCTGCAGCCTAATTCTCCTGACGACTTTATCAGTGATGGGGATTTAATACAATGCTCACGTGTCTGCTTTGATTGTTTACTATGATTAGTATTACCAGCCACATTTCTCTTAACTGTGCTTTGAGGAATACATTTGCAAGCTGCCATACAGACTGTTTCTTCAATATTTGCATAAATAAAGTTAAATAGTGGAAAAATGTGAATCATGTCGAGCAATACAGAAGAGTATTGATCCCTTACCAATAAACTGCTTTCAAGTCTGATACTCTGAATATGTAATATTTAGAATGCTGAAATAATACACTGAAAATGCATTCACTATGAATTGCTGGATAGTTGCCTTGTAATGTGTTGTAAAAGTATTCATTAAAAAGGAACCGATGCCTAACATATAACAGGAATAAAAAGAAAAATGCTATACTCTCTCATCAATATTAAACCCAACAGAAGAATAAAAGTAGAAAGCTGAACTTGGTCATTATAATTTTGTACAAAATAAGCCCCATGAGGTTGTTTGTGAAATGTAAACACCTAGAAACGTTAAGACATTATAAAGCACCAAAAGTAGATATACACAGACATACAGATACACACACGTGCGTGCTCACTTGCATTTGTGTAACTCACTCCCAGACTACACACACATGTGAGCACACATGAGCATGCACACACACACACACACACACACACACATGCATGCACGGGTGGAACCATGCACACACATTTTAGAGTATTGCCAGTGTGGCTAAAGCATACATTTGGGATGAAATGGGAACATATACATACAGAAACAGGGAACTGTGCTGACACGACAAAGAAGACTCTCAGCCAAGAAAGCCTCGCAAAAACTACTTTTTTCTTCTCTACATCAAAGGAGTAGAATTTAAGCAAATGAAGTGTACCAACAGATATGATTTACTTTGCTTACCATTTTATTGTTGGAGTAATTCACCCTTTATGAAAGGATTTTGCTGGAATGGTCTCTTGGCTTTAACTTGGTACATCTATTCTTTACTGTTATATTAATGAAAATTCTGCGGACTTCCACACTGCTAATTACCCTGCTTTCATAGTAAACCATCTTATGACCATCTGATTCAGTTAAACAAGAAACTAAAGAGGCCTAATAAAATCCAACAAGGTTAATTATGATGTCATGACAGCCCTGCAGGCCAAGGATAGCCACAAGACCTTATTCAGCTATGTCATGAACCTTAAAGGTAACACTCAGCAGTCATCAGAACTGATGGTAAATAGTACAGCCTTCAGCGACCAGGGTAAAATTATTAATCTACTAGATGACAAATTTAGCTCTGACCACTCCCACTCACCCGCTACCCTCTATGAAATCCCTTTTATCATAACCACTCAACTATTAACAGGGAGCAAGTCTGAGTGGTGCTTGCTAATACCAAAAAGGCTGCTTAAATGGAACCTAACAATATGCACAGTTGCCTCCTAAATAACCTAAAACATGACCTAGCAAGACCACTTGAGGAACTCTTCAAATACAGGCTCAAAATAGATTACATGCTAAGAAAATAGATGGCCACAACAGTCATCCCTGTGCATAAGGGTGGACCAACAACCAAACCCTGGAACTACAGACCCATCAGTCTGACAAGTCTAATATGCAAAGCCATGGAATAAATTGCAGTGGAAATGACTGATAAAGGTATTGTCAACGTACAAACACTGGACCCATTCCAGTTTGGTTTTGTTAAGGGAAAATCTTGCCTACTCAACTGGGTATACTTCTAAGACAGGGTCACCAAAGCTGTGGATAAGGGGAAAACAGTGAATACCACCTACCTTAAACTGGCTAAGACATGCATAAAATTCTGCATAAGATTCACAGCCATATTCACAAAATAAGTGAGCTGTTGCATAGGAGCCCAATGCCTTTTCTTCAACATTGACTAATGACCACGGTGAAGAAAAAAATCCTACATTTTTCCCATTAATATTGTGGCTTTTAACATGTCATTCTGGAACTGGTCATTTTAGCAATGTCAGTTAGTTCGGAACTATTCTGTTGGCAAAGACTGATGCTTTCATGACTTGATAAATAGTTTTACCTTTTTTTTTTTTTTTTTTTTTATCTTTCTACACGGTTTGCTAATGTCCTTATTAGACACAATGCGTGGAGTCATACTTATCAACTGCCAAGATTTTTGCAGAATATCTTGATTTTTGCCTCTTATTTTTGTTCAATTCCTAAAAGAATGTTTTTTCTGGAAAATGTTTGAGAATTAAAATCAGTAAATAATGACATCCATTTCTTTTGCAGACTTCATATCCCCCAGAAAATGCATGCTATTTCAAAACCTAATATTCTAGCAACTTTTTTTAAGTTTATAAGCACAATATTTATTTAACTTTTTTTTTACTGGGTGGCTGCTGGAGTCTTGCGTAAGGCGGTCTCAGATGGGGAAGTGCAGAGTGGGCATCAGTCATTGGCTTGAATGAGGTGGATTTGAAAGGTGTTGGAGGCTGCTGGGATGGATTTTCTTACCACTATCCATGAGGGAGGAACTCACAGTGGACATTGTGCTGGTCGCTGGAGTGATGGGCAATGAGTTTGTAAAGGACGTGTGCAGAGTCATTACTGTCCATGTTACTTGGTTAATGGCACATCGAGTTAGTCATCTTAATTGTTGGTGGGAGAATTCACCCTTTTTTGTGTGTTTTCCATCTTTGATTGGGGGGGTCTCAGTGCCAGTATGTGTAAAGGTGAGCTGGTAAGCATGACCTATGAAGGTGATTGTGAGTAGGAACGGTCAAACAAGGATGGTGGCTTTTCGGGGAGCAAGTGCTGCTACTAACTGCACTCTGCTTATTAAAAACTTGTACTTTGGGTAAGGCTGGGGGATATGGTAAGTAGAGTCCCCTTTTAGCAAGGGTGCCAACTTCGGCCCCTTTTGCTTTTACTGGGAAGAAGGGTTTTGGAATAGGGGTGTACAAGGACATGTGAACTCACTGATGCGGATGGGGTTAGTCTGATGGTATTAGTAATTCTGAACGTAAGGTTTGGTATTGGCTTACTGTCTACATGCAAGGGGACATTTGGGTTAAGTTTCCTTAGTTGTTAGGTTTTAGGTAGCTCGTGGTGGTTTAGTTGCAGTAGGATACAGCTGGAGCCTTGTCGATATTGCTAAGTTAAAGGGGGTGGAACTGTGGTATGTTCGGGGGTGGTATGGAGGCTTCACACATTTGCTGAAGTGTGTGGGTAGGTATTCAGCAGTATAGGTGACAGATGGGGAGGTATGTTGGTTAACTGCATGTGCTGTTTTCTTGCATGGATAATGGGGATGGGGTTTCTTAGGGATTTGCTATTGAATCTTGGAGTGTGGGGGACAATAGGCCAAACTCTGCCTCTTACCATGGGAAGATGTGATTAGTGAGGAAGGGTGGAGGAGGGATGTGTAGGCTTATTCATTTGGGTTGATATTCATTTCCTCACAATGATAGGAAGTTGGTAGTGACTGTGCGTCTTCTAAGAGTAGGTGGGGATTTGATGGGCTTTACAGGTACATGAGACTTGGGGATACGTAGGAACTAGGGTTCCAGTGGTGAGGCTGAACAGATGAGGATTAAACAAGGCTTGATTGGGTTTCCTAGCAGAGGTTTAGGGTTGATTCATTATTAGATGTAAGATGTCACATGAAAGGAAAGCCTTAAAGGGGTAATTTAAGGGATGTGGGACTTCAGTGTTGGGCTTAGTTTAGCGGGCAATCATAGTTTTAGTGGTGGAAGTCGGAGGGAATAGGGCCCATTTTTACTTGGTTGATATGACAGTGGTATGGTTTGCTGATTGTCTGGCTTGATTATCAGGAATAGGTGCTTGTTGCAGGATTCTGGGCCAGCTTTTATAAGTCATGCATATGGTAGAGGTGTTAGCTTGGTCAAATTGTGCTGCAGCCACCAGGGGGTAGGAGACTGCGGGCCAGGTTGTTGAGTTATTTGGTTCAGGCTTGTAAACAGGGTGAGACACTTCAGTTGGTCAAGGAGGGTTAGGTGTTATTTTACATTTTCATGGGTGGCAGTGGATGGTGGTTCCAATGCTAGAAAGATAGGCTGGATAGTGTGAAGACTGGCAGACCTTGCCAATTGTGAAGGTAGCTGGTTGCAATCTTTAACATTAGCATATGGAGGGTCAGTGGCCTGCAGGCTGTGTGGTTATTCTGTTAGGGATGTAATGGTGCCTTTAACAGGGGGGGGGGGTCTGCTTGCCAAATGCTTTCTTGCCTTATAATGGATAAGTGGGTATGATGGCAGAATTACTAGTTTAGTGATCTATTATAAAAGGAAATCTCATTTTGGTCATTAGGATATCTATTGTGGGGAGAAAGGGGCTGTAGTTTGGCATGATGGCATGTCATTGACTTTGTTTCAGGCAGTATTGGGTTTGGTACATGCTGCTCGTGGGGGTTTTGTCTGGAGTGGATTTAGTGTTTGGTGGTGCATTGGGCAGGTAATGACATGGGAATCAGTGTGAAGCTACTATTGCTGGTTAGGTAAGGAGAGTTTATCTAGTATGCAGAGGTTGTGTTAGGTTATAAGGTTATGGCTTGTTATTTTAGCATTGTAGAGGGATTAGGGTTTAAGTTCAGCTGTTCAGGCAATTTGCTATTTTGGCTATTTATGCGAGAGGATTTTGGGAGGTGATAACATGGATCCAGTTTATTTGGAGAGGATACTGTACACTGAATGATGTTTGGTGTAATGCCTTTTAATGAGCAGTTAGGTTGGAAGTTTGGTAAGGAAGAGGGGGAACAGCCTGGTCAGGCTGGTTGGCGGAGAAGAGGGACAGGCTTGCTGTCTTCTGTTCCCCCTCTGGTGTTTGGATGTTCATTTCAAGGGTTTGAGAAAGGAAAGTGAGCAGCTGGAGACTACTTGTTAAATAAATAAGCGGAGGTAATGATGCGGCTTATTTGGTGGAAGATAATTCAATAAATGGTGTATGAAGTGAGTCTTGGACACTCCTTAATAAGTAAAGGTTGGATAGGTAATTCAATAAATAGGATATGAAGTGAATCTTGGACGCTGCTTCATAAGTAAAGTAAGTGAGCAGAGGTATGGACACTGCTTATCGGGGCAGGATGAGTAGGTCAAGCTGTCCTGATTAACATTACATGGATGTTTATGCTGTGATTAAAAGCAAATATACTGTATTCAGTTGTAGTTAATAAATGTCGGTTATCAAGCTATGTTATGGAAGTTTAATAAAGGTCGTCAGATATCATTCTGTGTGATGTGTTTATTGAAAGGGACCATGACAATGGCTTTTTCTGGTGTTTATTGTTTATGGTATGGAGTTGCATTAATAACAGGCATAAGAAACACTTCCTCATGCTAAACCATGAAGACTAAATTTTGAATTAGGTACATGTGGGATAAGGAAAGTAGTCTGAATGAAGCAATAAATAACAGAAGGTTGGATATGACAATAGTCATCAAATGGTGAGGACGAACATTTTTAGTGTAGTGAATGGCAAAGAATATATGCAGATATCAAAATACTGAATAATCACACAGTATTTCCAATTAATGAATGAATGCATACCGATCACCTAAGATTTCAGACAATGTGATATCAGATTCCAACAGTAGTCACCACATGGAAAAGTTGAATAAATGTAATATCTTTTATTAAGCCATAAAAACACACAAGCGCTTTCACGTAGTTGGACTACGCTTCTTCAGGTGTCATTTCAGACAATGTGTTAGTAACAACAGAGGTTTTGGTTGAAATAACATGTGATTCACAAAGTAAGAGCAACTACACTTCCAAAGCTATATCAAGCTAGGTGATACTGACCCCCACTTCCACTTGGTTGCACTATACTTGGGTAAGGGCAGTTGTAAAACTGCCATAATGTATTTATAGCAGTCCTACATTCATACACAGGTCCAGTACATAATGATGCATACATTTTCTTAAGGAGAGCATTGTACCATACTGCTACACTGCAGAAATCCTAGGTAGGAATGAAGACCAACATACTGAAAAGAAAATGTAGCTGCGGTGGTGCAGCGGTTAGCATTGTCACCTCAAAGTAAGAGGTTCTCCTGTTTGATTCTCAGCTGGAACACCTTCTGTGTGGAGTCTGCATGTCCTCCCCATGGTCAACTGACATTTAAATACATGCAGGTAGGTAGGTGCGTGAATGACTGTGCCTTCTTTGAAGTATGGGCGTCAGGCTGGTAACTCGGCACCATAAAAAATCCACTGCCAGTCATTAGCAGACCGGAGTTCCGCTGTGGCAACTCCTAACCAGGAAAAGCCGAAAGACATTAGTTTATACTGAAAAGAAAATAACCATACTGACACACAACTTTATTTGCATATCTGCATATTTGTGGTTATTCTTGCACTGCAGAGCACTGTGGCAGTGCACAAAGGGGAGGAGGAGCGCAAGTGCATACAGGAATCATTGAACTGCTTATGCAACATAAGTTGACACTAGACAAAGTCTGTCTTCTCAGTAATATGACTCTGCTACCTCAGTGGGTAGCCTTTTCTTAAAGGAAGATCTTTGACAGGTTATCCATTTTATTTTGCCTTTTTGGTGGCATTCAAAACACAAATGAAATGAGTGCACAATGCTGTCCCAAAAGAGTTTAGAATCAATTATGTCATGACACAACATTGTTTTGGGTTCTGGGAAACCCTGTTTTGATCAAAGGGTGTATACTTTTGAACTGTGTTGTGAGCAGACATTCCAGTGACATAGAGGGATAAAGTTCTGACTACTACCAAGGTGACTTAGATCAGATTAGTGGTTTGAGTGACTGAGCAGCAGAGAGGGATGGATGTGCCCTTCCCTGGACCAGGGTGGTATGTGGGTATCTATTGGTAACAATCCCTGGCATAGGCTGCAGACCTTGGTAGAGGAGGTGGTGTGGTCGAGTGTGAAGTGGACATGGCTGAGTTACTGCAGAGGTAGGGAGATATACTGCAAGCTCACACTGCATGCACACCCAGGACCAAACCACATCACCAAAACAGGGAGGGGGAAATTGATAGGTCATAATAAAAACCCTGACCTGTTGCCTTAGGTCCATGTCACGCCAGCAGCAATATGAGGGTTTACTGGAAGACCGAGCATGGATAGCGCATAAGATCTAGGCTGGCATCATGCCTAAAGGGTGGTTAAAAAAGTGCATGGAGGTCAGTGGTGAGCGATATTTTGTGTTGCCACAGCAGACGCCCTCCAGTCATAAATGCCACTTTTAAGTAACTGATTTCCATGAAGTCCATTAGTGTTGGAGCCTCATGGGGGAGCCGTTGCCTCAGTCTGGTTAAGTTAGTGGGGGTGTTGAGAACAGGAAGGTAACTGAGTGCAGCAGGCTGTTTGTATGCTGTGAGTCCTGCATTTTCTGCCAGTTCTTTTTGCTGCATCTGTCATAACAACACCTGCCCAGGTGAAAGTTACAGCCATGATGTTCTGACTGGATTAGGCCCTTGCTATACTTGAAATTGTAACATTGTCAAAATCCTTTACAATTTAATTAAGGGTTTACATCAGCTGAAACAACATCTCACCAAGAAGGTCATATCTTTTTGGGATGTTGCCACACACACTATAATGAAAAGTGCTATCTTCACATTATTTTTTATGCCCATGTTTCCATACAAAAACATGATTGCACTATTGCAAGAAGAAAAAATAAACTGGCTAATAACACACTATTGTAACATGGACAATGTAGCTTCATTGCACTGCTGAAAAATGTCAGTTCTATTGAAACAAGAGTTAGATAGGTTTATTATCAGATTATTTTATGTAGCATGCAATGTGTATAACTTATTCATTTATTTCACTTTTGCTCATTGCAACTTGGATTCCATTAGCCTGCACTGTGTCTTTATTTCAAAACTGTGCAAATGAGTTCCATATTATGATTTTATTTTTTATTAAACTCTGTCAATATATAACTGTGAACATAACTGAGTCAATCTCATATATGTGAACTGAATTATATATTGGTATACAACATATGTAACTGACTGTTTGCCTATAGAGTCTGGGTTTCTGGCTGAATGGGTCAATATACCAGCCCACTTACCCAGTTAACAGATGTGATCAATAAATGAGCAAGCAAACACACAAAAAAAAATTGTTGGCCATGGGGACCATGCTATCCATCAATAAGACATAGACTTACAGCATAACCATGAGGTTCTCCTTATATGCCAGTAATTAGACCATTATGTTGTCTTCAGTTGTGGTGATGTGGTGCAGAAAGATTATTCACACAAATGGAATAGCTCCAGTAGGAAAACCTACATGTCTTGTGTGGAAATCTGGCTGTTGCTTGATATTCCTGTTGCTGTTTCTTCTCCTGGTGATCAGCCATACCACTGCTTTTCATGATGACTGTCTGTCTAAGGCCTAATCAATCACCCCTGCTAGCATGCCCTGCATAGCTTTGCATGAAATATTGTGCAGTAGGGCCTTAGGTATGGTGGCAGCTTTTGATGCAGGGGATTCTGGGTTATCATTGTATCTTGTAGATTGGCTTAATTCTGTTATGAAATTATTACTGTGGTCCATCTTGAGCTGTATCTTTTTGAGGATTGAAATCTGCAGTATTACTACACTTTGTAAGGATAAACTTAACATAATAGTAAAGACACGTATCTATTACCAGGCAGTTTCTACCTTTGTTGGAGTACTCGGATATATCCCCAGCTGTGCTTGGCCTCACTACGCACATGTCACTGGAGGTGCTTTCTCGGTATCTGAAAAATCAGTAGTGTTTGTGGTTGCCACTTTTTCTGCTGCTATGTATAGGGTATGCACACATGGAGCAACCTACTTACAGCAATATTTCAAGCCTTTCCTCTTTGGGTTGTCACATAAGTTGATGATAACTTTAGTTTTTTTTTTTCTTTGCTTTACTTTTACATTGACTTATTTTGGCATGGAAGGTTCTGTGTGTTTACTGTATGTATTTGTGTTTCATGTCACACTAACTTTTCACTTATTTACTACTGGAAAGTTATTCCATGTCTGCAGTACTATATCGGGCTGCAGTTGTTTGCAGCTACCTTACTGTGCAATTGCAATTCTTTTTACAGGGGTTTTGCAACTGCAAACACTGTAGTGATCAACTTGGGTATTACAGTGAGCTGGCTGGTGCTGTTCAGACTAAGACCCTTCTGAAACTGATCCAAATAATTACTTAATCTATTATTTAAAAATGTAAATCCTAGAACTGTATGCTTATGCATGCACAGCTCTGGAGTTCACTTTCTTAATGAATTAATTCAATTGTACTGAATTTTTATTTTTCAAAAAAGGCTTTATAGCCAAAGTCACACACTTTAGTTAGGCATGCTTTCCTCTCAGGTATGTAATAATAATTGGAAATAAATGTTTTTAAATTTAGAATGTGTAATGTTTGGTTAGCAGATACCATAGGTAATATAATTACATACAAGTATGATAACACTTTGGTCCATTAACTGATGACATCCTGTAAAACACTGATAGAGGCCTCCTTACAGATGCATTATTTATAAACATAACAAAAGCATTTAACCTCATTGACCATTATCTTTTCCAAAACAAGCTAATCTGAAATTAGTACGAGTCCAGACACCACTCCCTGGATTAAAATCTTCCTCACTGACAGGCATTTCAGAGTTAAAACTGGATCCTCCTAATCAGAATCTGCTCCCGTTACCAAATGTATACTACAAAGATCTATTCTAGTCCCCCTCCCCTTCTCTATATTCATTAACAAGCTTCTTTGTGACCACCTGATCTCCCTCTCATCCTATAGCTTGACAACATGGTCATTTGCTGATCAGGTCATTCTCATACCAACATTCATGCCTAATTCCAGTATGACTTGCATGAGCTCCACAGATGGCTCATAAAGGTTAAACCATTATACAAATTAAAAAATACAAAAAATCCAGACGTGCCACCACGGAACTTCTAAAACCACTTCACTTTAATATAAAATCTTTATAAACGATATTTTAACTGAAAACTTTAATCTTTGCTCAGAGCTTCTATTTGGAAAAGAAAAAAAAAACATACAGGATAAGTACTTACAGCATGTAGCCTTCTTCAGATCCTGGAGAAAAATAGCTTTTTTTTCTATCAATGTTATTATCTGTGATTCCAAATGATTCTAGATTAATATCAAAATTATAGAACTCTTCATTGTATTTGCAGTCTTGTTTTGAATATTTTTCTAAGCAAATGTTTCACCTTTAGCTGTGGCTGAAATTTGTCCTTTTGACTCAGCTTACTGTCCTGATCAATAGACTAATAAAATAATAAAAAAAATAGTAGATTTGACTGGCCACCATGCATCATTTACTAAATTATTATATTTGGAAAAAATGAGTTTGCTAAGCTCATAAATTTCTAACTACATAAAGTTTGTGAGAACATCATTACATACAACTGATTTCTATTTATACATGCGTTCGTTTATTTATTTATATTTTAATAGACTGTATCAGGAGTGAAGTGTTAATCGATTGATAGCAAAGCCTAAAACTGAATCAAGCACATGAAAGACTATCACTGAATGCACTCTTGTATATCTACTTTTCTACAAACTTTCTACTTAAACAAATCCTTTTTTGTTTCATTGCAAGTAGTATCTGAGATCCATCTTTGAAAACATTTTTAATGACTCTGTGTTTCTTTTTTTACACAGCAGTCAGTACAGTATGTAATACAGAATGCAAGTAATATGTTCTAGCCACTGGGAGTATTCAAACCATACTTCTCAACTGATCAGATTTTCACTGAAAGTTCAGACTCTTGTCTCAAATCTGTGGTCTATTCCCATAAAATTTGTGGTTTTCCTGCATATCACTGAGAATTTAAGTCACCAAATAATGTCATACATTTGAGTTTCAGACTTCATATCCTTCAGAAATCACATGCTAATGCAAATCCTGTTATTCTAGCAACTTTAGATGTTTATAAGACCAATACTGGAAATCTGTCTATTATTGAGCATTTGCCTCCCCCCATTACTTCAGGCTTTGTACAGATTTCTTACACTAAGAGATAGGATTCCAGTGGCTACAATAGATATAATATAGTTGTCAGAACAGGCTTCTCATGTCCCACAATAATGTATATAACAAACAAGATAGGACCACCATGATGAGAAGATATATTAAAACAAAGTAGAAGTTATTCTTCTTAAAACAGAGAGATGAGTGCTTTCCCGTGCTAACAAGGCACGCTTCTTCAGATCTTTACAAAAAACAGTTGATTACTGCTTCTTATATATACTCTAGCAGCACATTCATTAAGAACAGTTAAAACAATGAATCAATTAGTAAATCATCCTATTACATTCTGAATGCAACTTCAATTAAATAGTAATAGATTTAAATATACTGACAAAGAAGCAACTACTGTATCATGTCTTATAACCAGGCTTTACTTAACAGCCCTAAAATTATATGACTAAACATTTCATTAAATGCATTATACATCAATCACAAAACATATAGAATAAAAATATTTATTAATATAAAAAATATATATAAGGTTACAAATATATAACTGTATATATCAAAATATAATGTTATATGAGATCTATTAATAATGTGTGTGTATATAGGTAAACAATATATATACAATATAAATATAAATTATACTGCTCATAAAACAAAAATAAAATATATAAATATAAATTCCATGGTCTTATCAACCTAAATTCATTTACATGTTTGTGCTTCTAGCACTGGCTTAATACTTACAACATTATTCAAGCCTGGATATATATGTGCACGTAATTTAAATATCCAACATAACTATCAATTCTAGATAATTCATCCTATCACCTCCTCTCTTATTAACAGTTACAATTTGTAATACTCTAAATTTAAAATGATGATTCCTTTCAGTAACTATATGTTTTGCAAGTGCATTTTGTTGATTAGAACGTCTAATGTCGTATATATGATTATAAATCCTATCTTTAAGTCTCCTTGATGTCATAACTACATAAAAACAAGGACATAGGGCACAAGTTGCAAGATAAATAAGATTGCTATCATCACATGTAGCATGGAACTTAGGTGTAAATCTATAGTCTAAAACAGGATGACAAAACAGTTGTATATCTATTATATCACACATATTGCAATGGCCACAGGGAAACGTCCCAAAACTCCGCTCATTTTTATATACTTTCTTTTGAATATCAGAACTATAATCTATACACAAGAGCCTTTTAAGATTCTTGCTATTCCTATAGCTAAATCTGGGGAACTCACCTACAATGTTTAATATGACGGAATCAGCTGTAAGAACATGCCAATTCCTTTCAATTATATTGGCAATGTTCTTATTATTCGTATATCTAGTGGCGAAAGTTACCCTAGTGCCCTTATTAAATCCATTACGATAAGTTCCTGTTCTTCTTGTCTTCATCTCCAAGTCATTGATGTTCGTAAAAAACACTTCCTTCACTCTATCCAGCACAGGTTTATTATATCCTCTTTCTAAAAATAATTTCTCCATGTATTCTACCTGTTTATATAAATTTGTAGCATCTCTACAGATTCTCTTAAGTCTGTGAAATTGGCTTTTAACAGTACTAGAAAAAACGAACCTAGGATGCATACTTTTGAAGTGTAATAAAACATTTCTCCAACACGGCTTCTGATATAGAGAAAGTGGACAAACTTCCTTGTGTATCTTTGAAAATAGCTATGTCCAAGAAATCTACCTTCATATTGGAACATAGCATAGTAAATTTCAAAAAAATCTGTCGTTGATTCTAAATATTTCACAAAATCATTTAACATGGTAGTATCACCATCCCAAATTAATAGGATATCATCCACAAAACATCTGTATAGGAGTACGTGTGAATAATAGTGACTGTTAAATAAAAAAGCTTACTCCCAAAAGTATACAAGGTTTGCATAAGTATTCGCACATGGGGTGCCCATGGCAACACCCCATTTCTGCAAATACAAATTGTCTTTTAACATAAGAACATTATTAGATAAAACAATATCCAATAATGTACAAATCAACAACTGTTCATCATTGCTGAATGTGCTAATTTCATTCAGAATATCCCTAATGGCTTCCATTCCATATTCATTAGGGATAGAAGTAAATAGGCTCTTAACATCTAAGGTGACTAATAAACAATCTGTTGGTAAAAAAACATTCTGACATGATCAAATTCTTCTAACTGATAAGTATCTCTTAAAATAGTAGGAATATTCCTCACTAAGGGTCCTAACTTAGTTTCAATATATATAGACATTGTCTCTGTTATCCATCCTCCTCCTGCCACAATAGGGCGCATTGGGGCGGAAAAATGTTCTTATAAAGTTTCAGTAACCTTTTATATAGGTAATCAATGGAGACTCTACTAAAAGAAAGGCATAGGCTTCCTGATCAACCTGTTTACACATGAGAAGATCATATAGATCATCATAGATACGTTTCAAAATATTTTTAAATTGTTCACTATCAATGTTGATATATGTATTGGTATCTTGCAGCATCTCAAACATGGCTTCATCATAATCACTCATATTAAATAACACTATCCCCCCCGCCCTTATCCACTGGTATGATGGATAGATCAGCATTTTTCTGAAGAAAAAGCAAAGACGCTTGTTCTTCTGTACTTAAATTAAAATACAGGCACCTGCATGTTTGAGTGGAAAAATATTCATAAAAATCCCTTTCACAAATCTTGATGAAACATTCTATGCATGCCGGTAAACCGGGAATAAAAGTGCTATTACGTTTTAATCTATTAATACTATGCGAGACAGTCTGACAATCATCTTTAAACATCAATTTTAGCACTATAGAGTGCCCAAACATTCTTAAATCAGTGAGCAAATTGCTCAAATCACTACCTTGGGATGGAATAAAGGACAAACCTTTATTCAATAGTGATATGTTCGCAGGAGTTAACTCATAACTCGAAAAGTTAAAATCTAAACAGTTCAATCCCTTGTCCGGTGTCTGGTTTCCAAGTTCCCGCCTGATAATTTCCTTTTCCAACTTCCTCGACTGTTGGACCTCATTCTCTACGCTGCGCGTATTCTCATCGGGTAAGGTAAAAAACGTTCTATGCCATTGGATGTCGTCTTGGGTCTAGCTTCTGAAATATTGCCACTTGCATGATCCAATAGAGCCTGTTGATTAGGTGGGGGAGTATCCATCATTGAAGGAGTGGTTAATTCAAAAACACCACTTGGTGACATATCAGGCAAATGTTCTTTACGTATAATGTCACTCATTGGGATGTTTTCATTTAAAGTTGTAACACCATCAACTAAAAAATGATCATTCATATTATCACTGGTAGAGGCAATATGAATAGGATGTGAAACAGCATTTGCATAGCTATTAGAATTATTGTTATTCTTGGGCCAAACAAATATATGACCAGAAATTAAGTCCTTATAGTCACGTTGCAGTTTACGATGTTTCATTTGTTGTAATCTATCACTATACATGGAAACATTCATGTACATGTTATCAAGTTTAGCCTCAAACATTTCCCCTTTAAAACGTGACTGTACAGCTTTATTCAAAGCCTCTACTTTCTTATTTAGTTCATTCTCTATCGGGGAGAAATAGTCAATAAGTAATTTCATATAGCTGTTGCCAAGTTCTATATTAAGTTGGATGGCTGCCGCCATATGTTGGCATACAAAGCACTCTCATTCCATGTGGAATAATGTGAAAGTGCAAACTGGCTTCCATATGTCTACGTTGCCATATCAATCTTTGTAATTTATACAGGTCATTCTCAAGGTCTCTCAAGAGATTGTTAAACTCATTCAAGTTATCCACTATACCTAAGGTAGACGGTGTCAACCGATGTTGCAATTCCAAGTTCAGGAGTGGATTATTTAGTTGTTCAAAAATATTGGTCACTTCGTATTCAAATCCATTCTGGTAGGATTATAGTCCAATTCTAGCGACTGTATATCGGTCATGTGGCCACTGCAATACCAGTAGAAAGGAGAACGAAATAGTAGAAAAACGGTATGGATGTAGCCCAAAGGTCCAAATCAAGAGAATCAGCAATGATATATATAACAAACAAGATAGGACCACCACAATAAGATGTATTAAAACAAAGTAGAATTTATTCTTCTTAAAACAGAGAGATGAGTGCTTCCCCATGCTAACAAGGCATGCTTCTTCAGATCTTTACAAAAAACAGTTGATTACTGCTTCTTAAATATACTCTAGCTGCACATTCAATAAGAACACTTAAACACAATAAATCAATTAGTAAATCATCCTATTACACTCTGAATGCAACTTCAATTAAATAGTAATAGATTTAAATATACTGACAAAGAAGCAACTACATCATATCTTATAACCAGGCTTTACTTAACAGCCCTAAAATTATATGACTAAACATTTCATTAAATGCATTATACATCAATCGCAAAACATATAAAATAAAATATATATATATGTCCCACAATAAACAAGATAGACAGTGCCTGCTGGTGCAACCACTTACTGTATCATCAATGTACAGTTAACTGAGCCTTTAAATCTTCAAATTTAACATACAAATAAAAAACTGCAAACTAAACCGTTAATACCAACCTTACTATTTATCAACCCATGCCAGTTCTAATTCAGAATGTTTAACTCACCCAAAATGATGGTGATGCTGAGGAGAATATACTTGGGGATATACATGCTGCCGAGCCATGCTTCTGCTGCTTTGTAGTGCAGCACCATTTATACTTTGTAGTGTGCAGTGTAGCACCATGCACATTCTGTAGTGTGCAGTGCAGCGCCATGCACATTCTGTAGTGTGCAGTGCAGCGCCATGCACATTCTGTAGTGTGCAGTGTAGCACCATGCACATTCTGTAGTGTGCAGTGCAGCACCGTGCACATTCTGTAGTGCACAGCGCATCACACCATACACATTCTGTAGTGAGTCTGTAGTGAGTAGTGCAGCACACCATACACATTCTGTAGTGAGCAGCGGAGAACACCATACACATTCTGTAATGAGCAGCGCAGCACACCATACACATTCTGTAATGAGCAGCGCAGCACACCATACACATTCTGTAGTGAGCAGCGCAGCACACCATAAACATTCTGTAGTGAGCAGCACAGCACACCATACACATTCTGTAGTCAGCAGTGCAGCACCATGCACATTCTGTAGCAGTGCAGCACCATGCACATTCTGTAGTGAGCAGTGCAGCACCATGCACATTATGTAGTGTGCAGTGCAGCACCATGCACATTATCTCGTGTGAAGTGCAGCACCATGCACATTATGTAGTGTGCAATACTTGCAGCAGTGCACACAGCCCTACCATTTTTCTCCTAGTTTTGAATTACTTGATGATTCTTACTGTCTCAGGAGCCCTGCAGTTACAGCAAGGAGAGTAAGATGTTCGTATACTTGATGCACAAAGACCATAGGATGGTACCCACTGAGGTAGTAGGAGCACCTCCATAATTAAATTCATGCCTAACAATAGGCTGCAGGGATCATCTCCTCTCACAAACAGTTGCAGACTCAAATAATGACCTGTGGATATACCACCAGTCAGAAGAAATGATTAGAGAAAAGGAGCCATCTTATTAATGTAAGCATTCTTTACTTTGTTTGGCACACTGCACATTAGGAATTCTTTTGCCGGGATTATGATGAGCTCATTACTATATGTTTTATGTTTTTCCACAGTCAAGGAGTTGCAAGCAAACAGGATAGGCTGTCAATGTAAGTTAGAAAGACTTTCCAGGGATTGGAGTAAGGGTTTTGTATTGCTGCCTTCACTGTGCTAGTTTAAGGATAAAGGTAATTCACAAGTAGTAATCCATTGTTTCTCTCTTGCTCTCTTTTTCCTTTTTTTTTGTTGTTTGTTTCCCTTTATTTTCTTTGTGTACAAGATAAGACATGATGCAAGATGTTGACAATGGGGTAGCCACCATGCACTACACTATCCACTCCATGTAATGCTGTGACCCCAACAGCTCATAAGCATGTCTCTATGTAGTGTGACAAAGGTCACCATATGGAAGTGGACTTGGAGGACTAATCATTGACCTCTTTTTCTACATCTAATGAGGGTGACAAAGACTCTTCTTCATCTAAGATAGATGCAGATAGGCCCTGGGTTATCAGGTAGGATGTGTGGCAGCTGGTGAGGACTATGGTTGACTGCTAGCTGTATGCCCACATAGGCATTGTAGGACACCTTCTTGTGCTCCTGATCGAGTCTCCTGGTTGTTTTTTTTTTACCCCAGGCAGTGGGTCAGCAGATGCTGCACCAGCCCATGATGTCAGCCATCAAGCTGGGCTCTACTCTGAAATGGTCAGATAGGTCCTCATTATCTCTGTCTATCCTCTATTACTGAGTCCCTCATCCTTTTGTATCACTTCTTCTCACCTGTTAGTAGCTTGGTCCTCCATATTACCAGATATCTATCCTCTATAAGTTTGTGTGTCTTCACGGTTGCCTACATATTTGTTAATGCCTCCCTTCAGTCTCTGTCTTGTATGTTTATCTGCTCTTGCTTCCTTCTCTATACCCTCTTTATACTCTCTTTCATAAATATACTTCCCTCAACTATCTTTCCCATTGTCCTTTTCTTTAAAATAAGCAATAAGTACCTGTACTAAAACATAGCATTCCCAACCCCCAATTTATCTTCTCTTCGTGTTGTCCCTCTGAGTGTTTGTCTAGTTGCTCTTTCCCTTTTCTGCCTGAACTGTGTCCCCTTTTCTACACCATTTATATGATGAAATACCTGGCAATTTGCTGTGGTGGCCTCAGATGGGCTGCCACAGTGCATACATCATGGCTATGGGCCATTTGGATGAGCATGTGAGCACCCAACATATGCTTGATGCTTTGGGCTGCCACAGTGCATACATCATGGCTATGGGCCATTTGGATGAGCATGTGAGCACTCAACATATGCTTGATGCTTTGGGCTGCCACAGTGCATACATCATGGCTATGGCCCATTTGGATGAGCATGTGAGTACCCAACATATGCCTGATGCTTTCTTTTAAGTCAGATAACCTCATCTTGTGTGATTATTCAGGCAGTACATTTTCTGCCATTATTACAACTGAGACGTTTCATTATGCAGGCTTATCCCTGCTGGAATGGCACTATGCCACCACTCATGCATATTTGTTACTGTTCAGCTATGTTGCAGGAAATTCATCATGTTATTTATCACTGCATAGTGATCTTATGATTTTCTCTGGATATTCCCCTAACTGTAATATTTCTCTGGACTATATGAAGAGAAGTATGATGGGGCTCTCTAAATGTTTGTACATGGCTAGTATTAACCTAGCCTTGACCAGAATTTTACCATTGTTAACAATAATACAGGAATATGAAAAAAAGGTATTGACTTCAACAATTGGCTTGGCTTCTGGTTTGGAGGTCCAGCCTGGGAGGTGATGGTAGAGATCAGGTCAGGGATGCCCTGCACCTATCCCTCCAAGGCTTTTGTGTATTAGTTAAAACCTTGTCGACCTCAACAATGCCTATTTTAGGCAAAAGTAGTTCTCAAAATCTTTAAACGTAGAAATACAGAATGTAGTTAACATAAGCTGCTCAATGTCAGGAGCCTTAAAAAAAAAAAAGATTCACTCCCTACAATCACTCCTTACCCTGGAAAATATTGATATATGCATTGTCATGGATACCATGTTTAAGACCATTTAGAGCTCCATGTGTCCCTGGCAGTTGGTGAACAGCTGATAAGCTGATATCAGGCATGTTCTAATCTGTTCTGCTGAATCCCCTACCAATGGAACCTATGAATGCATACAGCTTACATACCTAGGTCAACATCTATGCCTTTTTAAGTATTGGACTCCAGCATTATTACTGCATTTCAGTTCTTATTACACATTCAAGCCTGCCACACTAGATGAAGGCAGTAAAGAAGGTGGTATCTCCATATCTGTAAAAAAATAAGATAATGATCTGAAACTCCTCCACATCCAAGTTGTGATTAACAAGTCCCATTATCACATGATGGCTGTCTACAGGTCTCCCTCTATGTACTCCTCAGCCTATACTTCTTAACTAACTAGTATGGAGTCCCAATACATAAAGCCAAACACCATTCTCCTAGAGGACTTCAACTGCCTCTCCTTTAACCTGGAGATTTATGCATCCTCTAACTTGTAGGCCCAGGGATTTCTGGACTTCATCAGTTCAAACTCTGTGAACTAACTAGTCTGCATTCCAACCAGGGGTAATAAAATCCTGGACTTAGTCCTCAACATTATGGAAAAACTCTACTCCTTACCAATTGTAATTCCATCCATGATCAAACTGGACCACAAATCAGTCTCAGACTGAAGCCAGAGGTATCCCCAATATTTCAGTATTCAGAGATTATGCCATGGCTAATATTTTAAAATTGAATGATAACCTAGCTAAATTCAACATCTCCTTCCAACCTGATGACCTTACTGCTTATACAGAATTTCTTAATGCCAAATTATGTGCACTCATGAATGACTACATTTATTCATATTGCCCGCCTCCAAAATAAGTGAATACAATGTCATATATAAAATAATCCCCTATAGAGAAACACAAACACAAATATAAACAGGCTCTATAATAAAAAATTAACTGGATATGTAAATAAATGTAACTCTCAAGAAGTGAAAGAAGCAAACAAAAAGAAAAATTCTTCCTAAACTTAACACGGAACTCCGGACCCTGATTAAATCAACCAAAGTTAGATATCAGATAAAAGCAGTCACACAGTCATGGGACAACCACAAAGCTTTCTTTAACTGCATTAGAAACCTGAGAAGCAATTATATATCATGATCAGACTTAGAGGATACAGGCAATCTACTAGTAGATAAATTTAACTCTAACTTTACCTCCCTGTCCTCCTACATTCCCAGATTTCATACCTGTGTCTACACACCCTCAAATCTCCCATGAATAAGTTCTTAAAGGACTATTCAAGTCCAAGAGCACTGCTTCTCTGTGACTGGCAAACAGCCTGAAACAGAACCTTTCAGACCCCCCTACAGAGTCTATTCAACGTCAGCCATTAACAGGCTTCATGCCAGATGAATGAAGGACAACAACTGTCATCCACTTGTAAAAAGGCAGGGCTTCATTGGACCTGGAAAGTTATAGATATATAAATCTGATGAGCCTCATCTGTAAGGCTAAGGAAAGCAGCATTATCAGAATTAATAAATTTGGACATAGGACCATACCTCTCAACTTTACAGATTTTCTAAGTTTGTAAGAGCAATATTTAGAACTGTCACTAACTTTGTCCCTTTTTTATTTATGGCTTTGTCCAGAATTCTTGCTCTAAGAGTTTGAAAGGTATGCATAGAACATAGGTACCTTAAAAAGTCTTGATGCAAAGCAGTTCAGAAATAAATAATAGTATCCTTTGGCAAGCTAGATACCCCTTGTAACTATCACATTGACAGCACACCCCTGAAAATTGATCCACTAGTTATGGAAATAGGATCCTGTGCAGACAACGAACTGTCCTTTGATCACCATATGGCCACTATTGCAAGAAAATCCTTTTTTATTGCACAGCTTATTACTAAGGGTATGATATGTAATAATTCCACTGTATTCTGCCTAATCATGCCAATCACTGAGAATAATTGAGTAATGTCTGTTGACCTGATACTAGGGATTCTTATTGGCTAGGCTTACATAGGCCCCAGGACCATTAGCCTAGTACACACCTATGAAACTATAATGCTCCTGTCAGTACCTATACAAATTTGAATGTCAACAATGCTTTCTAAGTAAGAAAATCAAGGTCATAAATGATGAATGTGGTTAATAATTCACTGTGCAAATCATTGCAAGGCTTTGTCCCTCTTCTCGGTGTCACAGAGGCTACTGAGGCGTGACCTACCTCATGCACAGACCCTCATCAGACCCTGTCTTTTAAACATATTACACATTCACAAATTCAGTGGTGTAATAAACGCATCTCAGTCTATTTAATGTCTTTTGCAACATAAATAGAATGTGTTGGAAGGATAGATATGTATTGCAGAGAATACTGCTTCATTGGAATCATCTTCCTCTCCACATAATGCAAAGCACTTCTGTACCACTATTCAAATATAATCTTGAAGAATAGATCAGTAACCACAAATTCACCACTGCTTTTCCATCATGGATAGGGGCAACATGTAAATGTTTGCTCATCAATGGGTTATTTGTACTTAAAATATAAGGGCTAAAAACTTCATGAGAATGTAGGGCTAGACTTCGAAAGATGCTCACAGATCAATAGCCTAGTAACCTAGGAAAGCATGAACCAAAAGGTTCAGTGTTAAATTATCCAACAGTTTTTCAAGTTTTATTATTTATTTATTTAAATTTGTTTACAGGAACAAAATACTGATCCAACAATGACTATTTAGAGGCACAACCTGTGCCCAGTGCCTCTACCTTATTTTTCCTGAAACTTGGCTGGGGGATTGTATTTTACTTTGTTGAAATCAAACTGGCCAAATGATCATACCAGCTGAAACACATAGAATGAAAAATTACTGTAAATTGGTTTGCGTGGATATATTAATTCCCTCCACCCCCACAAATGCACATAATTTATGCATCCCATAAACTGGATTGCCTCCCTGCACATTACACTTGACAGCTAAAAGGTCACTGGACCTAGAACAAAAAATGATTTAAGTTTTTTTCCCCTGTATTTATTCTGGCGTAATGTTTGCTTATGTGTCTGTTTTATTTTATTTATTTGCAGTGGGTTTACCAGGATAGTCCATTGGGCCAAGATGAACCCGTTTTCAATGGAGTCCTGGGGAGAAAAGCTCCAGACAAAATAATGTTACATTAGGTTATTAGAGATGATTATACATTGTAACAATTTAAGCAGGAATACATATTAAAACAAACAATACAAATGCATTATACATTGTAACAATTCAAGCAGGAAATCCATATTATAAACAAACATTACAAATAAATTGACAATTAATGAAACTTGTATCAAATACACATTATAAGGGGTGTACAAAGTTAAAATGAGAATTCGGTACAAGTTAAGAGTCAGTATTCTTGCAGAATCTCAAGATAGTATTCTAGCAGATGCCCTAAATTTAATGAGAGTGCTAGAGTTAGGAAGACTTGTGAATTTTAATGTTTGTTATGTGGGGTGGAAGCAGGAGCATTCCCACTGTAATGCTAGGTAAGAATGAAGAAATTTTTTGAAATTAAAATGGTTAGAGGTGGTACAAATGGATGGAGGTAGGGAGTTCCAGAGGCGTGCAAGGCCATGTGATAGAAGATTTTTGCCTGGGGGATGAGTAGGTTTATATATTTCAAGTAGATTTTGCTTGTTGGACCTTAATACTCTATCAGGAAGGTGCAGTTTAAAGACAGTGGACAGAGAGGGACAGAGGGAGGGGTTGAAAATGAGCTTATGAGCGAGGGATAGTTGAGTATAGGTGAGATGTTTGGGTAGTTCTAGCCATTTTAGTTGTTGGAGAGAGGAACAATGGTGGGTAGAAGACTTTTGGCTGGTAAAAAACCTGGCAATTTAGTTGTAACAGGAGGAGAACTGTGTTTTTAAAGATGTTTGCAGATTAGTTAGAAGAGGGGGTCCACAGAGAAGGGAAGGAATAAGAAAGGAAGTAGAAAGAGTGATTTTAGTGGCAGTTGTAAGGAAGTACTTTTGCCGATAAAGCATACCTATTTTTTGATGGGTTTTTTTGATATTTAGTTGTAGATGGGAGTTGAATTTTAGTTGGTTGTCAATTTGGACTCCAAGTAGTTTGTTCTCTGACACTAGCTCCAGAGGAATGTTATTTTGACTAGTAATAGAGAAGGTGTTTATATTGATAGAGTTGACTTTAGAGGGGGTGAAAATCATTAACTTGGTTTTAGAGGCATTTAGTGCCAAGTGATTACTTTTCATCCATTGCTCAGTGGTTGAAAAAGCATCCTGGGTTAGTTTTGGGAGGGAGGGGATAGATGTGGCAGAGCAGATAATGGTAGAATCATCTGCATATTGGATGATATTGGAGAGAGGGATAGCGGTATGGAAATCATTTATAAATATGTTGAAGAGGAGGGGTCCTAATATGGAGCCTTGGGGAACTCTGGTTGGGGTATTAGTATTAGTGTTTTTTTTTCTCTTTCCTGTTTTTTTTTCTTTTTTTTTTTGGGGGGGGGGTCATTACTGCCACTTATCTGGTTACACATTGGTCACGTATCCAATTCCCCTCCCCCCTATTGAAAATGCATTTTCTACCATCAGATATACAGAGATATCTGGTTCATTTTCAATGAAGTCACTCCAGTTTAAATCTTTTTGTTTACCCTTTATAGCTACCAATATCTTTAGTGTCATGCTTCCAGTAATAAATGCATGTCCACTCGTCCTATGGAATACACATACTACTCTGGCCTTCTGTCACCTTTGCACAGGCTGAAAAAAGCCCTAATTTGGAATATTTACTTTTTAAAAAACATTGTGTTTTTTTCTTGCTCGTTTACTTGAATACTTCTTACTGTATTTTCTTGCTTAAACTTCTCCTTGTTCATGAAATGCACCATTTCTTTTGTCATCTTCTAGCAATATAAGTCTATCATTAATTTGATATAACCTACATAATCTGCTTTATATTTTTTCTTAAATATCATATTTATTTCAGTTTGCCTTATCAGTTTATCAATTCTTCATGTTTATTCCGATGCCATTATCTCCCGTGTCTCCAAACAAGTTCCCCTTTCTTGGTGTTAGTTGCAGAACTCATCCAGGTCACAATGCAGGCTATGCTGCATCTTGGATAGAGTGATTTTTCTGTACCAGTCAGGTTTTAGAAATGGATTTGTACAGGTAAAACATGAGCCTTAATTAATAATTCATTACGGCATTGGCACTCCATGCGAGTACTATGTTCAGCTCTAGTGGGCATTAATAAATTAACAAAAACAGCCAGGAGAATTTATGTGGGAGAAGGATATGTGCTCCTGAAAGCAGTCAGCAAATACATATGGACTGAGTTTCACTTAGCAAAGTGTATGTATTGCTGGTTATCACAGTGAAAGTCTCCAAGCGGTACCATTTCTCATGTCCTTGCTGACCAGGAGACTGAGAAAGAATGCAGAAGAGCTGGATTATGAGCAACAATTTCCTTTTCTTTATATTTATATAACCTCAAAGTAAAAGCATGTAAGTAGCAGGGGTGCAGAGGCACAGACCCCTACTTTAGGTGATTGAGGGGGCTACAGGGTTCTTGGCACTTGTACAATCACTTGCTTAGGTGTTGCTTACCATTTATTTTATGGTGCAAAGTGTAGCCACACAGAGTATGTTAGGTATATGGCTTTAGTTCCTGGTGATACAATTACTTGGGATTTCAGTGCATTGGGTCTTTAAATGGTTGGGCTGTGAAATGTGGGAACATGTTTATATCACTTGATGAGGGCTATGTAACAATTTATACACTATTTAAGAAAAATAACGTTATATTAAAATGTAGTCAGGATTTTGCATTAAATTCATGGACACTAAGTTTAATCATTGCACTTATAAAATGGATAAATGGGAGTGTGTGTTGCCTAAATGAATCAAAATGCAGGACAATGAATTAGACTTCAGAGTGCTGAGTTTTACATAACTGGACGGCATAGTGGTGCAGCGGTAGCATTGTTGCCTCATAGCAAGAGGTTCTCCAGTTCGATTCTCGGCTGGAGTGCCTTCTGAGCAGAGTCTGCATGTTGTCCCTGCATTCATATGAGTTTTCTCTTGGTACTCCAGTTTCCTTCCACATTACAAAGACATGAGTCTGGGGTGTTGCTCCCTGGGCTGCTGCTGAAAATTGGCTTCATTCCAAGTCAGATTTTCCCAGTAAAAAATGTTAAATAAATAAATTGAGCAGACTAACAAGAAGGAACAGAGAGAGATGCAATACCTGGTATATTTATTTATATGACATTTGTTTACTGGCGTGGTCTGACTGGGTCTACAGAACCCATTTTCAGTAGAGGCCCAGGGAGAAAAGCTCCACATACAGTAGAATACAAATACAATATAATCCAATACAATAAAAATTACATCAGAAATACTATACAAAAAATATGTTGAAAGAACAAACTGCTACAAGATGTTGAAATATATTAATACACAGCTAGACAGTTCTATACAGTTAACACACTACAGACAATAATAGTCACTCTCACCATACATGATGTAGACATTGTCCAAAAAAGTAGTACGGAGGTAGTACATTGTGTGACACTGACTGTAATAGTATAAGCAAAATAGAATGTTAGTTTCAGTCAGGAAAATAGCAGCCAGAATGCTAGTGATGCAGATAGTGAGAGAGAGTTAAGAACAGAAGCAATAAAGCCTGAGTAGTAGCTTAAGGATATGGTATAGAAGCAGAGAAGGAGTTAGAAGAGCTTTATGATCTTGCAGTCTGTGAGGGATTGAAATATGACAGAAAGAGGAAGACCTGAGCATTAGGCAGGCTTTATGCAGGAGCAGAGCCATGTATTTTTGTGATGATTTTTTAAAGAGACTTTGAAATGAGTTAGGCCAGGCATAGACCTGGTAGCTAGAGGTAGTGAATTCCAAAGTATAGAGAGATAGTATGAATACAGAGAGTGACCAGGTTTTCTTGTGGGTTTTGAAATAGCTAAGAGATTTTTGTCTTCTGATCATAGGGATCGATTTGGTGTGCAAGGTGCGACTAGATTGACTATTGCAGGGCAGGGAGTAGACTTGAAAATAAGGTTGTGCAAGGTGGATAGCTGAATAAAGGCAAGTTGGTTGGGTAGTTCAAACCAATTTAATTCTAGGAGTGGTTTACAGTGGTGTGTGTGATATTTAGAGTTTGTGGCAAACTTAGCAACTTTGTTGTAGCACTGTTCCAACTTGCTTAGGGTAGAATTTTGTTAGTTAAGATAGGGGTACCATAAAGAAGGGAGGGAAGTAAAAATATTTTTGCAAGGGTAGTTTTGGTTGCTGCAGTAAAGAAATTCTTGTTTCTATATAAAAGTCCCAGGTTTTGATGAGTTTTCTTTATATTTTGCTGTATATGGGGGTCAAATGAAAGATTATTGTCAATGATAGCACTAGAAGTTTGGCTTCCTGCGCTGTTTCAATGATAGTGTTGTCAGATGCAAGGCTGTTGAAATGATCGGTAACAATTGAGGTGTTTTTGGGATGAAAGAGTACTAGTTTTGTCTTCTTTGGATTAAGAAAGTGTTGGGCATTTCTTAGCCAGAATTCAACTGCAGTAAAGGACTGTTGAGTTTTTGAAAGTAGTTCTGGTAGTGATTGAGCAGTGCAGATTATGGTGGAATCATCAGCATATTTAATGAGGGTCCCAGGGTGAGAGGCAATGTGAAGGTTGTTTGTGAAAATGTTGAAGAGTAGGGGTCCTAGGATGGAGCCTTGACGGACTCCAGTAGGGTTGTGGAGGAAGGGTGAGAGTTCATTGTACCATTTCACTGCTTGTTTATGATCCTTGAGGTAGCTCTGAAACCATTTTACTGTGTTATGTCAGAAGCCTAGTTAGACAGTGTGTTCAAAAGTAAGGGGTGAGACACTGTGTAAATGGCCTTGGTAAGATCAAGGAATACTGAGGCCGTATAGCATCCTGAATCTCTGGCCTTATTCATAGTGTCTGTAAAAGATAATTGGGCTGTAGCTGTGCCTAGGTCAGACGCCATGTTGAGTTTTGGTTAAAAGGTTGTTTTGCAATAGATATTGCATTACCTGCTGATGGATACCTCTCTTGAGAATTTTGGATATGGGTGACAAGATGGATATAGGACGGAAATTGGATGGATCAAAAGAGTTGCCTCCTTTGTGGAAGGGGTGAGATGTGAGATTGTTTCCATATGGTAGGTACTTCTGATTCGGGAGTGGCTACAGTGGTGCAGTGGTTAGTGTTGCTGCCTCACGGCAAGAGGTTCTCTGGTTCGATCCTTGGCTGGAGTGCCTTCTGTGTGGAGTCTGCATGTCCTCCTTGTGGTCGCGTGGGTTTCCTCTGGGTGCTCCGATTTCCTCCCACATGCCAAAGACATGCTGTAGGTGGATTGGACACTCTAAATTGGCCCTAGGTGTGATTGTGTGCATGTGTGTGCCTTCTGTGGAAGGTTGGGCGCCAGGCTGGCAACTCGACACCGTAAAACTCCACTGCCAATCATGAGCGGACAGGTGATCCACTGTGGCAACCCCTAACTGGGAAAAGCCGAAAGAAGAAGAAGAAGGTACTTCTGATTCAGATAAAGACTTATTTATAAGGATACTGATTGGGTAGGTAACTGAGTTAGCAGCCAGTTTGAGGTAGTGTGCTGAAAGATTGTCAGCTTAGGTAGAGCAGGGTTTTAGTTTTTCTAGCAGTTTCTTAATGGTGTCAGTGGGTATGGGCTGAAATGAGAATGGGGTTTGTATGATATTTTGTTGAGTAGGGGGATTAGTTATGACAGGGTTAAAAGTAGTTGATGACCTGGAGTCGGTGTCTGAATAGGTTGAAGGGTGGGGGGGTCCAGCATTAGGGGTGTTAGTTAATAAGTCTTAAATTGATTTTATGAAGTGCTTGTTAAAGTTTTTGGCTATTTGTGATGGAGGGGTATCTGGTGACAGGGTGTGCTCTCCATTTCTTCTAGGGTTAAGTAGAGAAGATATGTAGTGCCAACATTTACTGGGGTTGATTTTATGGTGGAGTTGAATCTGGGAATAATATGACTTCTTATCGCTGTTGATTAGTTTTGTCACTTTGTTACATAGTGTTTTGAAATCAACATGATTTTTGTTCACTTTTGTTTTGTTTCCAGGTTGACCGGACTAGGGCCCTTTGCTTCATCAGGTGTTTACAGTTCTTAGAGAGCCATGGTGCTGAGTTCTTTTTGATTGTTTTCATATGAATGGGAGCTAGTGTATTAAGTACGTGAAGGAAGGTATTATTAAAGTATAGTACAGCATCATTAAGGGGTAGTTGTTTAAGGGGTTCCCAGTCTATTTCATGTAGGAGATTGTTGAATTTATGCTGATAAAAATTAGTTGAGTTCCTAACCGATTTTGTAGTGTGCACTCTTATTTGTTGGAAGTTTGTTCTAAGGGAATAAACTGGTAGATGATCGCTTGGGGGGTTAGACAGCATACCAGAAGTGGGGTAATTGGAATGGTGGGATACTAGAATCCAGTCTAAGGTGAATAGGCAGGAAAGATCTTTTTTGTATCTTGTTGGAGCATTGATAAGCTGAGAAAAAACATATAGATGTATATTATTTGTGGGACAGTCGAAAGCTATGGTTTGCCAATCTATATTTACATCTCCTAAGATTATTGTTACAAGGTTTATTGTTTGGGATGTCCAGGACAAAATATTTCCCAACACTGGTATATTAGAGGGATACATATTACTATTATGCAAGTTCTTTTTGATATATTGAGGTTCAAAAAGGAGATTAGTACCTCAGCATTGGAAAAGGTGGTTATAATACTGGTGTAGGGTATGATGTTGAGTGTAGAGGCATATAGAAGTAATATCCCCTCCCTTTTTTTTTTTAGATCTATCTCTTCTGGTTATTGCAAAGTTTGGAAGTATTATTTCTGAGTCTTTTACACTGGGGTGTAGCCATGTTTCTGTAAGTCTAGTATGTCAGGTTTATTTTGATCAATCCAGGCATGCAATGGAGTTATTTTATTACATATGCTTCTAAGGTTCAGCTCAAGTATGTTTAAATTTTTTATTATTTTTTATTAAATATAATTAAGTGTCTCTCAGAATGGGTAAAACGAGAGAGATTGTTACCTCAATGTTATAACCTTGTACAATAGCAGAGGTCAAATGTTCTGCTACAACATTTCTCACTTGTCCTAAATTAGTCTGCAATGACAAAAAACATTGTTCTTAGTTGAAAGCTAATACAGTAATATTACTTTAAAATGTGACAATGTGTACCAGGCTAAATATAAGAACATGGTTATGCCAGCTGGAAATTATTCAAAAACTATGCTCCCAGTCGAGTGGTTATATGTATGTGCAATACGTAGGAGGCATACATATTTGACATTAGCGACTGTTCTGCATCAGGTATTTATCAAACTGTTCTCCACTGGGTAATGCAAAATATAACAAAGGCAATTAACTCCAGTGATGGCATCACAGAGTTTGGAGCATATTATTTAGACAAGGACAGCGCCCTTAGAGATGTGCTGAAGAGTCTGATGGCAGGTGATTTGTAATTGTGCAGGCAAATGTTTAATTTTAACAAAACCTCCACTGAATTCTCACCACACAATTTCTTAACCCAGGGCACCAGACTACATCCATTGTGAAGGCAATTAAAATTGTCCCAGATCCCAATATTGTCAGTGCTGCTAAATCTCAGAGTAGAACAAATTAATAATTTGTAATACAATGAACTTTAAAACACTTCTCAAGTTACTAAAGTAAAAATGTCAGCTATCACAGAAACAAAACTAATCATGCAGATAAATAAAATATGCATGGTTGATTACTTCAGACAAACTACAGGTTTAATTATTACGCAAATGCAGCATACAAATCTAGTAAAACTGTGTAGTGTTAGCTTAGTGCTTATGAGTACACTAACAGTTTGTCTAAAAAAAAAAAACCAGTTTAAGATGGACTAAAACAAATTCAAGAAGAGTGCAATTTTGCATCCGATGCTTTACTATTGATATGTAAGTAATGCGTTTCCTATACAACTACAGAAGACAACCTCATATGTAATTTTGTATTCTGGTGGTATGAGCATGAACTCGAGTACAGGTTTGCAGTGCAGAGTTTGCTAGAATATTATTTATGTCTGGGAATCGTAGAGATATACTGTACTTCTTAACAAGCCCTGCACAGCTAAGCAGCACAATGCAGGGCTCAGGGTGGTAAGGAATATCTAAAAGAAAACAAACAGCACTTCTAAGCAGCTATCTGTGCCTTACAGTAAGTAAATGAGCAGCGCAGTAACAATGTAACAATCCTAGGCATGCAGTGAAAGTGTGCAAGCTAACACAGCCCTGCTATGAAATACATTTAGAGAAGCATAAGGCAATAGAGAGGAAATGCATTATATTGTGTGATTCTGCAAGATTAGAAGATGTGAACTCAGAGCTGTTGCAGTTAGATTACATACATTTCGATCTGCATTGGCAGAACAGAAACAAGCACAATACAAAGATAAGTAACCATGCATTTTCGCAACTGCACTGTTATGGTGTCCACATATGAGGACACGTTAGGTTCGTAAAAGGAAAGGGGTGTACAGAAAAGTAAAAAAAAAGGAGAGCAGCAAACATGCTTTCACACAAATGGTAAACATACTGAAGTGTGCAAAATGGGAACACAAATGGAAAACATATTGAAGTGTGCAAAATGGGAACACAAATGGAAACCATATTGAAGTGTGCAAAATGACGAACACAAATGGAAAACATATTGAAGTGTGCAAAATGGGAACACAAATGGAAAACATATTGAAGTGTGCAAAATGGGAACACAAATGGAAAACATATTGAAGTGTGCAAAATGGGAACACAAACGGAAAACATATTGAAGTGTGCAAAATGGGAACACAAATGGAAAACATATTGAAGTGTGCAAAATGGGGAACACAAATAGAAAACATATTGAAGTGTGCAAAATGGGAACACAAATGGAAACCACATTGAAGTGTGCAAAATGGGAACACAAATGGAAACCACATTGAAGTGTGCAAAATGGGAACACAAATGGAAACCATATTTAAGTGTGCAAAATGGGAACACAAATGGTAAACATATTGAAGTGTGCAAAATGGGAACACAAACGGAAAACATATTGAAGTGTGCAAAATGGGAACACAAATGGAAACCACATTGACGTGTGCAAAATGGGAACACAAACGGAAAACATATTGAAGTGTGAAAAATGGGAACACAAATGGAAAATATATTGAAGTGTGCAAAATGGGAACACAAATAGAAAACATATTGAAGTGTGCAAAATGGGAACACAAATGGAAAACATACTGAAGTGTGCAAAATGGGAACACAAATGGATAACATATTCAAGTGTGCAAAATGGGGAACACAAATGGAAAACATATTGAAGTGTGCAAAATGGGGAACACAAATGGAAACCATATTGAAGTGTACAAAATGGGGAACACAAATGGAAACCATATTGAAGTGTGCAAAATGGGAAAACAAATGGAAAACATATTGAAGTGTGCAAAATGGGGAACACAAATGGAAAACATATTGAAGTGTGCAAAATGGGGAACACAAATGGAAACCATATTGAAGTGTGCAAAATGGGGAACACAAATGGAAAACATATTGAAGTGTGCAAAATGGGAACACAAATGGTAAACATATTGAAGTGTGCAAAATGGCAACACAAATGGAAAATATATTGAAGTATGCAAAATGGGAACACAAATGGTAAACATATTGAAGTGTGCAAAATGGGAACACAAACGGAAAACATATTGAAGTGTGCAAAATGGGAACACAAACGGAAAACATATTGAAGTGTGCAAAATGGGAACACAAATGGAAAACATATTGAAGTGTGCAAAATGGGAACACAAACGGAAAACATATTGAAGTGTGCAAAATGGGGAACACAAATAGAAAACATATTGAAGTGTGCAAAATGGGAACACAAATGGAAACCACATTGAAGTGTGCAAAATGGGAACACAAATGGAAACCACATTGAAGTGTGCAAAATGGGAACACAAATGGAAACCATATTTAAGTGTGCAAAATGGGGAACACAAATAGAAAACATATTGAAGTGTGCAAAATGGGAACACAAATGGAAACCACATTGAAGTGTGCAAAATGGGAACACAAATGGAAACCATATTTAAGTGTGCAAAATGGGAACACAAATGAAAAACATTTTAAAGTGTGCAAAATGGGAACACAAATGGAAAACATATTGAAGTGTGCAAAATGGGAACACAAATGGAAAACATATTGAAGTGTGCAAAATGGGAACACAAACGGAAAACATATTGAAGTGTGCAAAATGGGAACACAAATGGAAACCACATTGACGTGTGCAAAATGGGAACACAAATGGAAACCATATTTAAGTGTGCAAAATGGGAACACAAATGAAAAACATTTTAAAGTGTGCAAAATGGGAACACAAATGGAAAACATATTGAAGTGTGCAAAATGGGAACACAAATGGAAAATATATTGAAGTGTGCAAAATGGGAACACAAATGGAAAACATATTGAAGTGTGCAAAATGGGAACACAAATGGAAAACATATTGAAGTGTGCAAAATGGGAACACAAATGGAAAACATATTGAAGTGTGCAAAAAACACAAATGGAAAACATATTGAAGTGTGCAAAATGGGGAACACAAATGGAAAACATATTGAAGTCTGCAAAATGGGAACACAAATGGTAAACATATTGAAGTGTGCAAAATGGGAACACAAATGGAAAATATATTGAAGTGTGCAAAATGGGAACACAAATGGTAAACATATTGAAGTGTGCAAAATGGGAACACAAACGGAAAACATATTGAAGTGTGCAAAATGGGAACACAAATGGAAAACATACTGAAGTGTGCAAAATGGGAACACAAACGGAAAACATATTGAAGTGTGCAAAATGGGGAACACAAATAGAAAACATATTGAAGTGTGCAAAATGGGAACACAAATGGAAACCACATTGAAGTGTGCAAAATGGGAACACAAATGGAAACCACATTGAAGTGTGCAAAATGGGAACACAAATGAAAACCATATTGAAGTGTACAAAATGGGAACACAAATGGAAACCATATTTAAGTGTGCAAAATGGGAACACAAATGAAAAACATTTTAAAGTGTGCAAAATGGGAACACAAATGGAAAACATATTGAAGTGTGCAAAATGGGAACACAAATGGAAAATATATTGAAGTGTGCAAAATGGGAACACAAATGGAAAACATATTGAAGTGTGCAAAATGGGAACACAAATGGAAAACATATTGAAGTGTGCAAAATGGGAACACAAATGGAAAACATATTGAAGTGTGCAAAATGGGGAACACAAATGGAAACCATATTGAAGTGTGCAAAATGGGGAACACAAATGGAAACCATATTGAAGTGTGCAAAATGGGAACACAAATGGAAAACATATTGAAGTGTGCAAAATGGGAACACAAATGGAAAACATATTGAAGTGTGCAAAATGGGAACACAAATGGTAAACATATTGAAGTGTGCAAAATGGGAACACAAATGGAAAATATATTGAAGTGTGCAAAATGGGAACACAAATGGAAACCATATTGAAGTGTGCAAAATGGGAAAACAAATGGAAAACATATTGAAGTGTGCAAAATGGGAACACAAATGGAAAACATATTGAAGTGTGCAAAATGGGGAACACAAATGGAAAACATATTGAAGTGTGCAAAATGGGAACACAAATGGTAAACATATTGAAGTGTGCAAAATGGCAACACAAATGGAAAATATATTGAAGTGTGCAAAATGGGAACACAAATGAAAAACATTTTAAAGTGTGCAAAATGGGAACACAAATGGAAAACATATTGAAGTGTGCAAAATGGGAACACAAATGGAAAATATATTGAAGTGTGCAAAATGGGAACACAAATGCAAAACATATTGAAGTGTGCAAAATGGGAACACAAATGGAAAACATATTGAAGTGTGCAAAATGGGAACACAAATGGAAAACATATTGAAGTGTGCAAAATGGGAACACAAATGGAAAACATATTGAAGTGTGCAAAATGGGGAACACAAATGGAAAACATATTGAAGTGTGCAAAATGGGGAACACAAATGGAAACCATATTGAAGTGTCTAAAATGGGGAACACAAATGGAAACCATATTGAAGTGTGCAAAATGGGAACACAAATGGAAAACATATTGAAGTGTCCAAAATGGGAGCACAAATGGAAAACATATTGAAGTGTGCAAAATGGGGAACACAAATGGAAAACATATTGAAGTCTGCAAAATGGGAACACAAATGGTAAACATATTGAAGTGTGCAAAATGGGAACACAAATGGAAAATATATTGAAGTGTGCAAAATGGGAACACAAATGGAAAACATATTGAAGTGTGCAAAATGGGAACACAAATGGAAAACATATTGAAGTGTGCAAAATGGGAACACAAACGGAAAACATATTGAAGTGTGCAAAATGGGGAACACAAATAGAAAACATATTGAAGTGTGCAAAATGGGAACACAAATGGAAACCACATTGAAGTGTGCAAAATGGGAACACAAATGGAAACCACATTGAAGTGTGCAAAATGGGAACACAAATGGAAACCACATTGAAGTGTACAAAATGGGAACACAAATGGAAACCATATTTAAGTGTGCAAAATGGGAACACAAATGAAAAACATATTGAAGTGTGCAAAATGGGAACACAAATGGAAAATATATTGAAGTGTGCAAAATGGGAACACAAATGGAAAACATATTGAAGTGTGCAAAATGGGAACACAAATGGAAAACATATTGAAGTGTGCAAAATGGGAACACAAATGGAAAACATATTGATGTGTGCAAAATGGGGAACACAAATGGAAAACATATTGAAGTGTGCAAAATGGGGAACACAAATGGAAACCATATTGAAGTGTGCAAAATGGGGAACACAAATGGAAACCATATTGAAGTGTGCAAAATGGGAACACAAATGGAAAACATATTGAAGTGTGCAAAATGGGAACACAAATGGAAAACATATTGAAGTGTGTAAAATGGGAACACAAATGGTAAACATATTGAAGTGTGCAAAATGGGAACACAAATGGAAAATATATTGAAGTGTGCAAAATGGGAACACAAATGGTAAACATATTGAAGTGTGCAAAATGGGAACACAAACGGAAAACATATTGAAGTGTGCAAAATGGGAACACAAATGGAAAACATATTGAAGTGTGCAAAATGGGAACACAAACGGAAAACATATTGAAGTGTGCAAAATGGGGAACACAAATAGAAAACATATTGAAGTGTGCAAAATGGGAACACAAATGGAAACAACATTGAAGTGTGCAAAATGGGAACACAAATGGAAAACACATTGAAGTGTGCAAAATGGGAACACAAATGGAAACCATATTTAAGTGTGCAAAATGGGAACACAAATGGTAAACATATTGAAGTGTGCAAAATGGGAACACAAACGGAAAACATATTGAAGTGTGCAAAATGGGAACACAAATGGAAACCACATTGACGTGTGCAAAATGGGAACACAAACGGAAACATATTGAAGTGTGCAAAATGGGGAACACAAATGGAAAACATATTGAAGTGTGCAAAATGGGAACACAAATGGTAAACATATTGAAGTGTGCAAAATGGGAACACAAATGGAAAATATATTGAAGTGTGCAAAATGGGAACACAAATGGTAAACATATTGAAGTGTGTGTGCAAAATGTGAACACAAACGGAAAACATATTGAAGTGTGCAAAATGGGAACACAAATGGAAAACATATTGAAGTGTGCAAAATGGGAACACAAATGGAAAACATATTGAAGTGTGCAAAATGGGGAACACAAATAGAAAACATATTGAAGTGTGCAAAATGGGAACACAAATGGAAACCACATTGAAGTGTGTAAAATGGGAACACAAATGGAAAACACATTGAAGTGTGCAAAATGGGAACACAAATAGAAAACACATTGAAGTGTGCAAAATGGGAACACAAATGGAAACCATATTTAAGTGTGCAAAATGGGAACACAAACGGAAAACATATTGAAGTGTGCAAAATGGGAACACAAATGGAAACCACATTGACGTGTGCAAAATGGGAACACAAACGGAAAACATATTGAAGTGTGCAAAATGGGGAACCCAAATAGAAAACATATTGAAGTGTGCAAAATGGGAACACAAATGGAAACCACATTGAAGTGTGCAAAATGGGAACACAAATGGAAACCATATTGAAGTGTGCAAAATGGGAACACAAATGGAAAACACATTGAAGTGTGCAAAATGGGAACACAAATAGAAAACACATTGAAGTGTGCAAAATGGGAACACAAATGGAAACCATATTTAAGTGTGCAAAATGGGAACACAAACGGAAAACATATTGAAGTGTGCAAAATGGGAACACAAATGGAAACCACATTGACGTGTGCAAAATGGGAACACAAACGGAAAACATATTGAAGTGTGCAAAATGGGGAACCCAAATAGAAAACATATTGAAGTGTGCAAAATGGGAACACAAATGGAAACCACATTGAAGTGTGCAAAATGGGAACACAAATGGAAACCATATTTAAGTGTGCAAAATGGGAACACAAATGAAAAACATTTTAAAGTGTGCAAAATGGGAACACAAATGGAAACCACATTGATGTTTGCAAAATGGGAACACAAACGGAAAACATATTGAAGTGTGCAAAATGGGGAACACAAATAGAAAACATATTGAAGTGTGCAAAATGGGAACACAAATGGAAACCACATTGAAGTGTGCAAAATGGGAACACAAATGGAAACCATATTTAAGTGTGCAAAATGGGAACACAAATGAAAAACATTTTAAAGTGTGCAAAATGGGAACACAAATGGAAAACATATTGAAGTGTGCAAAATGGGAACACAAATGGAAACCACATTGAAGTGTGCAAAATGGGAACACAAATGGAAACCACACTGAAGTGTGCAAAATGGGAACAGAAGAGCATCTTCTTTCAGGGATAGGGCCTTATTTTATCACTATATGGAATGACTGGAAGAAATTATAGGAAAGGGAGCTTATAATAGTATGCTGGGTCAGGCAGGTAAATAGAGTGGAAATTTGGATGGTGAGATAAGACTTGGGATGGAGATAGACAAACAGTTGTTAGACAAATGGTACTGGTGAGGGATAAACTATGAACAGACTATGGGGTTGGGTGTAAGAGGAAGGCAGCACAAATATCATGGAACAAGATGAGGTACAAACAATTTAGTCATTCTCTCCTGTCCTGGACCAATGGACATTATAAGGGTCTATCTCTAAATTTTTGATCAGGGTGGCAGGTTATATTTCCACACTCTCTCCCAATAGACTGATAGTTTGGGCCAGATCTTCAAATAAATCTGCAACATCTCCATCCTTGCCAAATATCTGCGGTCTGCTGTCACTAACACAGCCTCCACACCTTCTCTAGCACCAGATAGTTCAACTCAGGAAATGTAGGTGAGCTTCCCACTGGTGAAAATGAGGAACTCCATGGAAATGAAAAACATGGAGTATGCAAATGATGTCATCCAAAACACTGGAAAAATTTAGAAATGTATAAAATGAAAGAAGAAATGAACAATCCAGGAAATGGTGATAGAACAAAACTCATAATTAAAATAAAACACCAGTAAATGGTGCTCACACAAACAGTAACTTTTCCAATCACATGGGTTTGACAATACAAACTCCATAAAATACTTTAGAAATCCATTAAGCTAAAAAATAAGAAGAAAAATATAAAATGAAAATAAATTAATCAATGATGGAATATTTATAACCAGTGAATTAAAAAAACAGAGCTAATAGATTTTAATTTATTATGCTTTGAATTTGTTTTTCATCATTGTTGGATTTTATTTTCGTTTTTTATTTTCATTTCTTCTTATTTTTTTATCTTAATGGACTTTAAAAGTATATCATGTGGTTTGTATTGTCAACCCTATGTGACTGGTTGTTTTCAGAGGCATGTAAGTTATGTCACCAGTTTTGCTTTCTTTTTCAGTTGGGATTCCTGTGGGTTACATAGTTCTGATAATGTCTATTTTCATAGATGAAAGCACTAAGCCATTACTGTAACCATTACAATTTTCTGATTACTTTGTCAACACCTTTTTCGCATTTCTTGGTATTAAAAATTACTGTTTGTGTCAGTAAGGCTCGCTCTTAATTAAGAAATGTCTAAAATGCATGCATGAATTCAGAGTGGTGCATAGCTGCTTTTTATACTGACAATTACAGTGTATGAGAGGAGTAATGTTAGGTATGAGAGGAGTAATGTTAGGTATGAGAGGAGTAATGTTAGGATTAGCAGCAGTAGTAGCAACTCTGCAGCATGTTCATAGGTTCATAGGTTCATACTAGGCTATCTGCCCAAGGGCATTTATAAGCCTAGCCCATAGTTATGTGGCTTTCACCACCCCTTTAGTTTGAATAAAAACTATGCCTATCATTTTTCTCTGCCTCTGTCAAGCAGTGACACTGAAGTAATCCTTGGGGTATATCTGCGATCTCCCATCCATTGGTCAAGATTCCTCTTGAACAAGGCCAGCGAGGTGCTCTGCCTCACATGTACCGGGATTTTGTTCCACAGCATAGGGAGTCTCTGGGTGATGAATCTGTCCCTCCAGCACGTTCTATTTATAACCGTGTCAAGGTTTAAGTCTCCGCCCTTGTGGTTCTGAGGGATCTAGATTTTTGAGGTGAAGCATATTCATCAAATCTGGGTTTGACATGGCCTTATATGTCAGGCACAGGTCACCTCTGAGCAAGCGGTATGAGACTGAATAAAGCTGGAGTTCTTTCAGTCGGGCAGCATAAGACATATTTTTGAGACCCTTTATCCTTTTGGTGAGGAACTTTTGGGGCCTTTCAAGCTGCATCAGGTGTCTGGTCAGATACATTCGAGCAGGGCATTGTACTCAATCATAGGTCTAATGAGTGATGAGTACAGGGGACGATGACCTCCCTTGATCTAGATGTGAATCCCTTCATGATCAGGTGGGCGATATAGAAGGTTTTCCTAACTACTTTAGCAACATGAGTGTCAAGCGAAGACTACTGTCAACTTGGGCCCCCAGATCCCTGATGACTTTTTCTGTGCTCAGTGGATTGTCACCTATATGGTAGCTAGGGGTAACCTTGTTTTCCCCGAAGGGTATGACTATGCATTTTTGGCGTTTAACTTCAGGCCATGGCTCTGGCACCAGTTATCCGTTTCTGTGAGGCCCTTCTGGAGGATATCTGTGTCAGATGTGTTTCGACTATGGCGCCCAGTTTGCAGTGATCTGCAAACTTTGTCAGCCATAACCCTCCTGTGTTTGCTTGTACTTCAGAAAAGTAGATGCCGAACAAGAGTGGACCCAGGACTGAGCCCTGTGGGACACCACTTGTGACAGGCTTTGAGTCTGACATGGCTCCAGCAACTCTGACCCTGTGGGTTCTGTCGCAGCCAGTTTGCAACCCATCTTGTGATGTATGGGTTTACATTCAACCTGATGAGTTTTTCGATGATACCTGAGTGGGGTATTGTGTGAAGGCCTTTGCCAGGTCGAGGTAGGCTGTATGGACTGCCTTTCCCTCATCAATGGCCTTGGTGACTGTCTCGAAAAAGTCAACCAAGTTTAAGAGGCAGGATCTGCCTTTGACAAAGCCAAACTGGGTTGGATCCAAAGTCTGCAAGTTCCCTATGTCTTTATTTATGAGTTCCATTATGATCCTCTCCATGGCTTTGCAGATAAGGCTTGTCAAGCTAATGGGCGGTAATTTCCAGGGTCTGTGGAGGCACCGCCCTTATGAAGTGGGACCACAGTCGCGTCGCCACTCCTTGGAGTGCGTATCCTGAGGTGAGGCTAAGATTAAACAGCTGTCCTAACTGTGGGTTTAATTCCTCGTTGAGTTCATGAAGCACACAGCCGGGGACACCATCCGGTCCCATGGATGTTGTGTTTTTTGCCTTAGTGAGGGCAGTTCTCACCTGGGCGTTGGAGATGTTTGGGGGCTACAATCCTCTGGAATAGATATCTCTCCTTTTCGGGGAGAGTTTGCACTGAACCTGTCAGCCAGTATGTTAGCAATGTGTGTAGGTTCAGTAATTTTCACATCATTTTGAACTAATTCTGAGCATATCTGGGAGTTTCCTCCTAGGTTTCTAACATAGCTAAAGAAGGCCTTATGATTGTCTTTAGAGTCCTTGGCGATTTTTCTCTCAAAATTTGCCTTGGATGATTTTATGAGAGCTCTTAGTTTTTACTTATAATGATCAAAGGTGTCTTACCTTTCAAGGATTTTGCTCTATCTTGTAGTAGCTTCCTCCTTTTGTTGTAGAGCTTGTTTATGGCTGGGGTCCACCAGACTGGACGCTTGCCTTTGGTACAGAGAGTCTTAGTTTTGTTTGGGATTGCCTGATCCATGCAGTCCTGTAGGTGCTGGTAGAAGGCATTTGTAAGTGATTCAGCGGTTTGAGTAATGTTTACCACTGGCTCAGGGGCCTTAAAGGAGACCACACTAGTTTTTAGAAGTGTGAAATCGGCTTTTGAGAAGTTTTTCACTGTGGTCTTTTTTGTTTCAGGTGGGGGCGGGATGAGGACCTCCAGCGAGATGTGCTGTCAATAAACATTGTAAACAATACCTGCAATGTTTATTTATTTAGCAACTGTTTACTGGGAAAGTCCACCTGGGACAGCCCATTTTCAGCAGAGGCCCAGGGAGAAATGCTCCAGATGCATGTCTTTGGAATGTGGGAGGAAACTGGAGCACCAAGATGAAACCCATGTGAACGCAAAGAGGACATCCAGACTCCACACAGTAGACACCCCAGCCAAGAATTGAACCAGAGAACCTCTTGCTGTGAGGCAACAGCGCTAACCACTGCACCGTCCTATGTTACACATGGTGACCACCTGTTTCAGTGGTGAAAGTACAAACAGCATCTGACTTGCAACCAGCTTAAAGGCGAGCAGATGGTATATTTTTCTCATGTACAGGGGGCACTGTATGGGACCTATCTTGAATCCTAAATCAGTTCCTCAGCATTTTGATATAGCATGGTAAAGGGCATATTATGGTCATCAGGACTGCAGAGGAGAAAATTAGCAGTGCCACACATTTTGAAATGTAATCCATTCCCCAGGATCTAGAACTATAGACTGAACACACTCACACACATTGCAATCAATCCACTCCTGTTCCTGAATATCAGAATTACATCAAGAGGACCTAACAGATCATCTGTAATGTGCAGATCAATCAGTTCCCATGTTTCATACATCTGGAGCATCTCCATCCTACACCAAAGTATCCTGTGAGAGGCTTTTCTCCAGAGTCATCTGGTTAGTAGTTATACACATATGCTCAATAGATAGGTTTATACACAAAGGTACCATGCAAACAGGGAGATGGCCCCATATTATACTTTCTGGCAGTGTCACATACCCACTATAACCCTGCTTAATGACCCATATCTGCAAACCCAGGACAATGCAGGATGTAGCACCACAGCACATGCAGAAGGAAGAAAATGTGTTGGAACATTTGTTCAACCTACTTAAAGGAAGTATTCATTGTCTAAACATGTCAAGAGGGGCACTAAAATACAATCCAGACATATGCAGAAAGATTTTTTTGTTTGTACCACACCTGCTTTAGTTAGGGTGTGAGTAGGGTGCGGTCATCATTGCTGAAACAGGTGGGGATTGCACAGTGACAGGGACCTGCAACACTGTGAGAAGATGTAGGTTCATGAGATGTTTTCCAATAGGTTACACTGTGCATTTTACCACCCTTCTCAGCCACGTCACTTCCATCATCTCAGGCTTTTTTAACTGTTGTGCCTTTACTGCCCAGGTTTTCTGTACCATACAGTAGTACTGGTCTTGTACACCTTACTTTTAATCTTCTTTGGCATTCTTCTGTCATAGACTACACCTGACACTCTATGCCAGTTGGCTGCAGCCCCTCTGATTCTAGCTTTGACCTCTTTGTTCAGACTTCCCTTCTCTGAAACCACATCTTCCAGATAATTGAAGCTGTTTACCTGCTCCACAATCTTCCCTTCTAGCTCTTTTATCAGATTCTTCTGATTTCTCCAATTTACTGACATTACCACTGTCTTATCTGTGCTTAGTTTCATCCCATGTGCCTTCAGTTTTGCGTTCCATTCCCCTGTCCTTTGCTGAAGTTCTAGCTCAGAGTCTTCCTGTAATGCCACATCAACTGCATACAGCAGTGCTGTTGATCTGTCCTCTCAAACCTCTTTCCTAATGAATTCCATCACCAGTATGAACAACAGTGGGCACAGAGCTGAACCCTGGTATACATCCACTCCCACACAGAACTCCTCTGAGAGGCCAAACACTGTTCATACTTGAGTCATTGGGCCCTTGTACATAGCCTCTACTAATTCTACCAATGTTTCTGGGACTTCAAGCCACTGCAGCACTGCCCAGATCAGCTTTCTCGGGACCTTGTCATATTCTTTCTCCAAGTCTAGGAATGCCCAGTTGGACACTCTCTTCATCTCTAGCTTCTTCTCAAGTATCCGTCTCAATGCAAACATCAGGTTAATTGTGGTGCATCATGATCTGAATCCGAACTGCTAATCTCCCATCTTACATTCTACTGCTCTGCGCACTCATTTATCACTCACCATCTCCAAAACTTTCATGCAATGTGACAAGAGTTTGATGTGTCTGTACTGCCCACAGTTGTGGATATCCCCTTTGTTATTGTACACTGGACACTGGGATGCACCTTTCTCTCCACACTGATATTAGTACTCCCAGGAGCCATTTCTCACCTAGCTTACACAGCATTTTATCACATCTGCTGTGACCTCATCTCAGCCTGCAGCTTTCCCTGACTTCATTTTTCTTAGCGCTGTTCTTATTTCTTCTAGGGTGGGCTCCTTTTCTTCTCTCATCATAGGCTTTTTCTGGGTAAGTACAACTTCTTGGGGGGGGGGTTCTTCATTCAGAAGTTGCCGGAAGTACTCCTTCCATCTGCCTTTGAAGTCCTGTGGTCTGGTGACCAGGTTGTTGCTTGCATCCCTTATGAAGGGTGTCTGAATTTCTTCTTTATCTTTTTGTCTTTGCCTTGCAACCTGATATAGTTTCTTTTTTGCCACTTACTGAGTCAACTTCCAGATAGTGGTACAGTGCCTCCGATGCCCTATTCTTTGCCATTGCAACCTCTCTCTTAGCTTCTTTGTTATCCAACCAGTAGTCCTTCCTAGCCTGGTAAGTCTTTTCTATCTCCCACTTCTTCCTGCACTCCTCCTTTCTTTTGATGACTTCCTGGACTTCTGCGTTGCACCACCAGCTTTCTTTATGTACCTTATTTCCATACCTGGCTTGGCCACATATCCGTTCTGTAGTCCTAACACTTGCTGTTTTTAGGAAATGCCATCCTTGTTCCACTCCACCTATTTCCTCCTCTTCGTGAGTTGCTAGAGCCCTGATTAATTCCTTGAACTGTTGTACTTTCTCTCCAGTCAACTTCCAGGTCTTCAGCCTGGTCTCTGTTGACCTTAGAGCCTTCTCTAACCACTCCTTGCAGCTGTTTGTGGCATCTAGTGGTTTATGCTGTGGGCGACTGTTTCACTGGGGATGACTTTGCAATCATGGATTGTACCCCAGTGCCTTTTCCTTACTAGGAGGGAGTCTACCTGAATTGCATGTTGACTAATCTTGTATGTGATCTTGTGACCGTCTCTTTCTAAACCATGTATTGGCTACTATCAAGACATTTGACAGACAGAAGTCTAGAATAGCTTCTCCTTCTTTATTCTTATTGCCCCGCCCATGTGGACCCAGGCAGTTCTCACAGCCTGTTCTGTCGGTCCTAATATGTGCATTCAAGTCCCCCATTGTCAATACCAATGCATATTGTCCTGCTTTATCTAGTAGGTCTTGCAACTGCTATCTGAATGCACTCTGTTTCTCACTATCACAACCCTGCTGTGAGACATAGGCTGAGATTATGAAAACTACTCTGATTACATTGCTATAATTATGCTACAAGTAATTATTTCCATAAAATTGTCTTCTACTTAACAGCTGTAAATCTATACTAAAAATGTAAAACTGATATTCAGCAACACTATGAAATAAAACGAAATAAAACCTGAACTGTAAAACAAGCAGCAGTTCTGTCATCTTCTATACAAGACTTCAACAGACTGTAGGAGAAGAAACTGCTTATGTGTTTTACTGAATACAACTTCTTGGTTTTACAGTTCATTTTTTTAATTTTATTTTAGTTATGTCATGCATGTATGAATAGGAGAGGTGCTTTACTTTCCAGAGGCTCAGGACTGAAAGCAGAACATAGATGATGTCATAGAAGCCAGGGGTGACTTTGCTAGCAGTGAGGTATGTATGGCATCTGTGCCAATCTACTATAAAAATGGGACTCTATATGTATAATCATTTTTCCCTCAGTATGTCATCCTTTTGGAGGTTTCACTGGTTGGAAGAGCAGGAGAGGTGCAATCACTTCATGATGTTTTGGCTGATGTCGCTGGTGCTGAGAATCAAGGTGTCTGCCAGGTCTACATCTCAGCAGAGGGGCAAGAGTTGAAATAGTTACATTACAAGATATGACCTGACCCTTTGTAGTTGTTTCTCGTGAAGGGGGGGGGGGGGGTCTTTCTTAGAAAGTGATCTAGTGTGGTTTGCCTTGGTATCCTGTATCTAACTGGAGTTCATGCTAGTAACCCGGTGCCTTGAGAAAGTAGAGAACATTCCGATGTGGCCCATGGAGCTACGTAATTTACCAATTGCGCCACAGTGGAGTATTTGGCTCATACAACAGACATCCATTTGAGTGATGGCTAAGTTAATGCCCATAGCCACACCAGGATTATACCCTGTACCTATCCTAGCATTTTCCCTTTGTTATGCATCATCCCCATTCCATGTTTATTGTCCAAACCATCCCTATCGCCATTTGTTCCACCTCTGTATATCAGTGTCCATCCACCATTATACTAAACTTGTGTGTATACTACATCTCACCTCTGTCACTCAGAGTCTATGTCCTATGTATGTCTGTCTGCCACATATACCTGTGTTTATCTCACTATCAAATACACTGTTATAACCAGCTGATGTCCATTATCATTAGGGTCACTGTGACCTTCTTACTTATTGTTTGTGTTTGTTGTTTGGGATATTTTTGCAGTGACTAATGATAATGGACATCAGCTGGGTATAACAGCCCTGTGTTTCTAATGCTTAGTCAAATACTCTGCTTGTGATGTGCTGACAAGATCATAACAAGGCCAAAATATGCAAGTCCACAGCTAGTGGGGTTTGGCTTTATTGGCCTGAAACTGTCCAGTAAAACGATGAAACAAATCATGGACATTCAGAATTGCCAATTAGCTGAAACACCTGATGTTCATAAGGATCATTTGCATATATCCCATGTTCCTCTGACATAAGAGGTTTGGGAGGTCACACAGTGGAAGTTCTAGCTTTGGAGTTTTCATTTTGTTTTACTGATTGTTTTTTCAGCGACTTTCTTACTTATTGTTTTAGTTTGTTGTTTGGGATATTTTTGCAGTGACCCTAATGATAATGGACATCAGCTGGTTATAGCAGCACTGTGTTTCAAATGCTTAGTCAAACACTCTGCTTGTGCTGTAATACACACTATAAGAAAAACACACAGTACACTTTGTCAACATAACATGATTTGACAAAGTAAACTCTAACCACACACACGCAGTCAAATACTTGAGTTTATAATAATTTATCTAAGACATTTTTCATCTATTTACAAATCATCTAAAAACTTAATCTAAAACATATTTACTCTAAAACATGCATCGTTGAACCACATTACATCTAAGCCTTCATATACTGCAAATCATTCTTCAAAACTTCTTTTTTTTTTTGCAGAGGGGCAGGACCCCCTGCACCCCCACACCTTAATTAAATAATCTAAATCCACAGTCATGCAAGCACAAAGAAAATAAATAAAAATAGGGAGTGAGTCACTGCAGGCACATACAGGAAAACAAGTAGAGATAGCGATTCAACATAAGACTAAGCATTAGCAGGGCCCGAATACTAATCAACAGTGCTTTGCAGTCTAATCTCTGTGATCAAAAGACACAACGGAAGTCAATTTATATAGTCTTACACACTCTTTTATTAAATGTGTTTTAGTCATTAATTGATGCTTTTTTTGTTGATAAAACGCACTACACCCATATATGTATATATGAGTGTATACATGTATGTATGTATGTCTATATACATATTTATATATATATATATAACTATATATATATATATATATCTGTGTGTGTGTGTGTGTGTGTGCGCGCATATATATATATATATATATATATATATATATATATATATATATATCCACACGCACACATATGTAGAGTGGCTATAAAAAGTGTAAGCACCACAGTTAAAATGTTAGGTTTTTGTGATATAAAAAAAATAAGACCACAATAAATCATTTCAAAACTTTTCCCACTTTTAATGTGGCCTGTAACACCAACTGAGTGAATGTCAAGAAAATCCTATTAGGACAGCTAAACTTTATATGGGGTTAATCAGAATTGTTGGCAGGTGTGTACCGAAGAAGACTGAATTTTGTAATTAAATCAAAAGGTGCTTCAACAAAGTATTAGTTTAAGGGTGTGCACTTATGCAACCAACTTATTGTACATTTTTTATTTTTTTATATTTTACAGATCTGTTTGTTTTTAAATTGAATTATACAGGTTATAGGTCACATCACTCATAAGACCTATGATTGAGTACAATGCCCCATTCGGAATGTATCTGACCCGACACCTGCAGCAGCTGGAAAGGCCCCAAAAGTTCCTCACCAAAAGGATAAAGGGTCTCAAAAATATGTCTTATGCTGCCCGACTGAAAGAACTCCAGCTCTATTCAGTCTCATACCGCTTGCTCAGAGGTGACCTGTGCCTGACATATAAGGCCATGTCAAACCCTGATTTGATGAATATGCTTCACCTCAAAAAATCTAGATCCCTCAGAACCACAAGGCGGAGACTTAAACCTTGACACGGTTATTAATAGAACGTGCTGGAGGGACAGATTCATCACCCAGAGACTCCCTATGCTGTGGAACAAAATCCCGGTACATGTGAGGCAGAGCACCTCGCTGGCCTTGTTCAAGAGGAATCTTGACCAATGGATGGGGAATCGCAGATATACCCCAGGGATTACTTCAGTGTCACTGCTTGACAGAGGCACAGCAAAATAATGGGCATAGTTTTATTCAAACTAAAGGGGTGGCGAAAGCCAAATAACTATGGGCTAGGCTTATAAATGCCCTTGGGCAGATAGCCTAGTATGAACCTATAAAGGTGGGAAAAGTTTTGAAATTATTTATTGTGGTCTCAATTTTTTATATCACAAAAAGCTGTCATTTTAACAGGGGTGTGTACACTTTTTATATCCACTGTATGTACGCAAACACAAACACACACACACATATACACACACACACACACACACACACACACACACACATGCATGCACACTCTCATCAGTTTTTCATTTGCAGCTATGCTCTCTGCTCGTTACTTAAAAAAATGCATTCTATACTCCAAATTTCATTGATCTCAGACTCATTATAACCTAATATGCATAACCTCTTTCATGCCATGAAAGTTTTCTGATCTCAGGATCAGTGCAACTCGATCTACTTAACTTGTGACTAAACAATCCTGCTTAAGAAAGTCTTGACTTTAGCGGACTTAATTAAATTGTACCTCTTGAAGTGACGTGTCTGAGGAACAGACCACGCTGATCATTATTAAATTTAATTATAATACAGGATGAAACTCATTCAAGTGAAGACATAAAGCTAAATGCTGCTTTACTTGTTGAGTTAGATGTGTTGAAATACAGATAAATTACTTCTGAAAGCAGCTCACTGATACTCAATGAGATGTCAGCAATGCCGGAGGTATGCAGAACGTAAATAGTTTTAATAGTTTGCACAATTATCTTGTTTTCAATCAGTTTAGTTTCTATGAAGTTTTCTTCATTACTTTCCTTTTGTTGAAGTACTGTACCTGCTGACCTGTGTCTAGATCCTTTTGTTGAAGTACTGTACCTGCTGACCTGTGTCTAGATCCTTTTGTTGAAGTACTGTACCTGCTGACCTGTGTCTAGATCCTTTTGTTGAAGTACTGTACCTGCTGACCTGTGTCTAGATCCTTTTGTTGAAGTACTGTACCTGCTGACCTGTGTCTAGATCCTTTTGTTGAAGTACTGTACCTGCTGACCTGTGTCTAGATCCTTTTGTTGAAGTACTGTACCTGCTGACCTGTGTCTAGATCCTTTTGTTGAAGTACTGTACCTGCTGACCTGTGTCTAGATCCTTAGACTGTCTTACAAATTTCTTAGCTAGAGTGAATCAGTGCATGACAGCATCTTTCTCTGAATACCTTCTACTCACGCTCTTTATTGGATTTTTAGAAGTTAGCAAAGCAGCTGTACCAGCAGGACATTAAGCTGGTCCTGATGACATGTAAACAGCCAAAGAGTATATTGATTAGGGCCTCCTAGTTCGACATGTACCTCACATGTACCTCATTTCAGCAGTACAAGAGTATGTACATACATACATATATATATATATATATATATATATATATATATATATATATATATTTATCTAGGACGTTTGCTTGACTGAGCAAATGACCAAAACCCAAATGGCTGGGCATACTTGCGTGAAAGTGCTTTTCACCGAAGAAGCACTTTCGCGTAAGTATGCCTGCTGCTGAGGCTGTACTATGGTGTGGGTAAGGGAAATTTCCCTTTTCCCCACTGTAGTGCGGTCTCAGAGGGAGAATATTAAAGTAGGTGGGTGAGGGGGGCACAGCCCTCCACATAGGGGGTATGTAATTTTATTTATTTTTTTGTAACATGCTTTAACAAAAGCACTTTTTCGATAAAAGCGCTTTCGTTATTGTGTTCGGTTTTTATGGATTCGGACATTTGCTCACTCAAGCAAATGTCCTAGAGCCATATTATATATATATATATATATATATATATATATACACATACACACACACACACACCTTTATCTGTCCTCTTTACTGTTGTATTAAAATAGCTTATTGAGCAAAGATAGGTTAAACAGTCAGCCTCATGCCTAAATAAACTTTACAAAATGCCCAAGAGTAAAGCAAAATATAGTTAGCAAGCTTTTAAAATACTATAACATTCAAGTATTAAACCAAATGTTTCTGCTTTATAATACTGACTGGTATTATAAATTCACAAGAAAGAAAATATTTAAAACATTTCTTCATCACAAACATATTTTGACAAAATCACCTGCCAGGAATAGCTTATATCACTTTGACATTGCAGATTTCATCCTGCCAGACATTCACATATTATTAATTTTAATGAGTATATGTGAAAATAAATTACATGGATAAAATGCAGTATGTTATCCTAAAATTACAGTTGAAGTGAACTTCCTATTTGGAACAAGGAACTTTGTTTTTTTTTTTCAAAACAAGTTTATTGTTTTAACATATAAGAGAAATATCATAACAATTTTATACAAATAATTAAAAATAGGTATTATTATAATATTCAACAAAACAACTAAAGTATTTACAAAGACATCCACTACAATCAGATCAATTAATTAAACTAAAATACTGTGCTATTGAAATTAGAATTTTTTTAACAAATTTTGTAAATTATCCCATACAATAAAATGTGATGTTTTTCTAGTTGTTCTCATTCTAATTGTGCTTATTTCCATATGACACATTATATTCATAACATTTAATTCATTGAACGAAGGAGGTGTATCTGAAATCCAATTTCTAGTTATTATTTTCCTAGCCACTGCTAGGATAGACCATAACAAGGGAAGCTTAATCTTTTAACACATTGAGGTACAGGTGTGTTGAATAATATAAGAGACTTAGAAATAATGAAATTATCTGTAAAAGAGCCTGCAAAAATTCATTAATTGACTTCCAGTATTCTTTCAACTTCATACAGTCATAAAACATATGAGCCCAGTCAGCATTAATTTCTACATTACATCTCTTACATAGATTATCTTTATTATTAATTTTATTCATCATCAAAGGTGTATAAAAGATCTATGTAAAATTTCCATGTATAAAGTCTCCAGACAATGGAAGATGTAGTTCTATAAGCAGATTCCAATATATATTGTTTATCTTGTTGAGTTGGTGGGTCCCCATTAATAGAGGTGAAATAATTCCAGTATGAATCTACATTGTAAAAAGTTTCTTGTCTGATAATTTTATGTATATATGAAAGTTTACCTTTATCAGAAACTTTATGCTGTAAATTTATTATCAAGTAATCAATCAGTTTTGGAATAGATTCTTTAACTGTTATAGACATTAGATCTATTCTATCAATGAGATAACTTTATTATCAGATATCAGCTGATACCAGTACTTTAGATTATTATCTATAGCTAAATGAGCTCCTTCAGAAGTAGATGACATAAGCATACCCTGAGTATAAATTATAGGGAATACAATAAAATTCCATTCCCTATACTTAGGGTGCATGAATATAAAGTTACGATAACTAATAATAATATTTAATGGGTAACAGACCATATGTTTAGGTGTAATAGGTGAAGTGCAAAATTCCTTTAGCAACCACAACATGGAGTTATTTATAATCATATTTTTATGTGTTAAGGAGATTTTCATGAAGTGCATACTAATTAGCTCCCAATAATCTTTCCATTTTGACATATGACCGATCTATTAATAAAGTAATAACTTTTATAATAGAAGAGATAATATATAAATTAAAGTCTGGAAAAGAAATACCCCTTGAGACCAGCTATTAGTATGTTTCTTTAATGCAATCCTATGTCTATTAGGTGCCCATAAGAAATTTAACATTAGTGTATTCAGTTTCTTGATAGTTATTTTTGTAGGTGAAAGTATTATTGATTGTATTAAGTATAAAATCTTGGGGAATATTATCATTTTAATAATTGTAAGTCTCTCCTCCATAGTAAAAACATATTATTCCAGGTATTAAAAGATTTTGTATATTAAGAAAACAGGTATTATAGTTATTATATATAATAGATTTAATATCTTTAGATAGTATTATACCTAAATAAGTTATCTGACCTGAGTTGGGTACATATTTAGTAAAATCACTAATGAGAGTATTTTTTCATGTATATATAGGTAGTATTTTAGTTTTTTCTTCACTGAATATTAAACCAGAAATACTTTTAAAATTCATCATTTTATCAAATAAAGACTGCATAGAAGAATTAGATCCTGCTGATGTAATTAGAACATCATCTACAAAAAGTTGAATTTTTGATGTTGTATTTTCTTCTATTTCAAAACCCTCTATGTCAGTACTGTTTCTAATCAAATTAGCTCAAGGCTCCATTACTAAAGTGAATAATAGTGGAGAAAGTGGACATCCTTGCTTTGTACCTTTAAGAATGGGTATTTTTTGTGAAACATATGTTCCTACCTTAATATAAGCCAGCATTCCTTTGTATAAATGCTCAATTAAATTTACAAATGCATCAGAGAAATTTGTGCATTTCAGTAAGGTAAACAGATAGTCCCAACTTACTGAATCAAATGCTGAACCTATATCAAGACTAATAAGTGTTAAATCTTTCTTTTTCCTATTTGCAAAATCAATTAATGTTAAAGTTCTTCTTATATTATCAAAAGTATTTCTATTTACAATGAAGCCCGTCTGATCTATGTCTATAATGCCGGGATAATTGTCTTCAATCTATCAGCAAAAATACTCATAAACATTTTATAATCAACATTAAGTAATGAGATGGGTCGATATGAAGAACATCTAGTTGGATCTTTATTAGGTTTTAAAATTGGTGAAATAAATGTATATTGCCAAGATGGGGGTTATTAACTCAGTTTGGGCCAGAATAAAAACCTTATGTATTAATGAATATGTAGTTTTAGAAAGGATTTTATATATCTCTGGTATAATACCATCATTACCGGTGCTTTGTTTGATTTAAGCTTATTTATTTGTGTAATAACTTCTGTATATGAAATACTCTTGTCCAATAGTTTAATCTGTTGTTTATTAAGCTTTTTATTCATGTTTGTGGTTATAAACTCCTTTATTTTATCTTTAGGTTCCATGTTAATGTTGTTATGGTTAATCTTGTGAAAGTGATTTCTAAATTCGTCCAGTATTTCTGGTATACTAGAAGCATTCTTCTTTTTCCTTAGAAAATATTTCTTTGATATGGTTTTGTTTATTCAATCTTTTTGTTTTATTTTTAAGTCTATGTAAGTATTTGGGGCTTATTGAATAAGACAAAACTTGTATTCTCTAAAGTTATTTTAACTTTATGAGTTAAAATTTCTTTGTATTTCTCATTTAGTTTGTTTATTTCTTCAATAACTTTCTTGTCCATAATATTTTCTTTATTATTATGCTTATAAGAGTCCAGTTTACTTTGAATATCTAACAATTCCTTATCCCAAGATTTCCTTTTGTTATTATACCATCTGATACTTTGTCCATATAGATATGATTTTAAGGCATCCCAAACATAGACAATGGAGACTTCAGGAGTATTATTTATGTCTAGAAAATGTTGTACTTCTGAAAGTATATATTCTTTATAGTCTTTTAGCTGAGTTAAGTATGCTGGTATCCTTTTGATCTGAACATTATGAGTATTTTTTATCATGAATTCAAAAACAATTGAGTTATGATCAGATATAGGACATGAAATGATTTTGGAATTAATTAAATCTGTTACCATCTGGTTAGAAATAAAGACCCTATCTATTTTTGAATAAGTTTTGTATCTGTTAGAAAAAAGGTGTATGGTAATGATTTTGACTCTATCTGATTATTAATATCATTCAAATGATAAGAATTAGCAAAATCATTTAAATGTTTTGCATTAGATGTAATTCTTCTTTTCTTTATAGTGGTAGTATCACTTTCATGTAGTATACAATTAAAATCACCAGCTAAAATAATATCCCTATAGAGAATGATATGATCTTATCAATATGATGTTTCACTGTATTAATACCAATTCCAGGTATCCAATATACATTAATTAAAGTGTAAGTCTTCCCATTAATTTGTATTGTAACCATACAAAACATTCCTTTGTCATCCTGATAAGACTTAATGGTTTTAGGAATGGGCATACTTTTATTCCATAAAATAGCCACTCCTCTTTTTTCTGAGTGTGCTCTGAACTAACCAATACTGTATACTTATTAGTGGCTAGTTTATCAATATCTTTTTCAAGAGATGGGTTTCTTGCAGGAAGACTAGATTGGCCTTGTGTAGATTAATGTATCTTATTAGGCTTGCCCTTTTACACGGATTATTCAATCCATTAATGTTTAAAGAAATTCCTTTTAAAGATGTCATTTGGCATTTTTAAAACTCAAGAATCTTATGATCGAAATAACAAATAACCAGATAAATAATGTTACATCTCCTCTTTTAGGTGTACCTTTAAATATAGCTGTATTTATTAAATCTCTTATGGGATTTTGTATAGGATTCAATTTTGTTTGTAGTGACAATGAGTGTACAAAATATATTGTGGATGTCAAAACTATATACATATAACAATGAACAAGTGAAAATAATATAAGGATTAAACCTTGCATCCCGCCTGGAGTTGAAAACTCCAACTTAGAGCAGTATTTACTACTCAAGTTAACCCCTACCCTAAGCAGCAGTACCTCAGCTACCACCTTATCAATTTAATACTAGTTATATTTAACTGAGGTTAACAGCTTTCAATTCAATTATCTATCAAGACAAAACTACACATTTGGTAAAACAGCATCATATAAACTAAAATAAACTTTTTTTTTTTTAAAAACTGTTCATACTATTATATAGATCTATGTAATATATAACACTTGTATTCTAATAGCATTCAAATAATCTTAATGTTAGAAATCAAGAGGAGAGAAAATTATGTTCTAACACTCATTTAAATCAAAAACTTTGGCTAATATGATTCAGACATTACATGCATTAAGATGCATCTATTTTCTGTCATGTGAATTCTATCAACAGCTTCCAAAAAAATCTTGAATTGTTTGTATATAAGCATTTACTTAAACTCATTATTGTCAATAGAGTAAAATATTGTATTCATAAAAATTATTATAAATCATATTGCATAGTTATGCAGATTCTCAGAAACACCTGCGTTATTACCTAAAAAAAAAAAAAAAAAAAGCCATCACACACAAACACAGACACACACACATACATATACACACACACATATACACACACACACACACACATACATATACACATACACATACACATATATACACACACACACACACACATACACACATATATATATATATATATATATATATATATATATATGATCTCACTGAGTTGTGTCTTTGTAGAGCACAATCCTACTTGCTGTCCCTAGAATAAATCTGTCTGCTTTATACAAAATAATACACAGCAAACACATATTAGTAACCAGATTTTACAATCATGCTAACCTACTGCTTTAAAATATATCACATGACATTTCTTCCAGAATAGAGTTATAAGATTATTTATGCTTGTCAATCAGATGAATTAAATGAGTTATAGTAAAGTATATGTTTGGGACACAAGTTTTAACACAGATTATTATGCTACTGTTAAGTAGATTTTCAAAAACATTTAAATAAATGTTTCATTTTCTATGCCTTCTAAAATAAGATATTTACTTGCTACAAGAAACTACATCATCTAAACTCATCATAACTGACATATTTTATGAATAGAGTATTTTCCTGAATCTGTGGTGTGTCAGTGTGATAACCTTGTCAATGTTTATACTAACTGCTTTCAGTTTCTCTGTGAACATTCTGTGAGTGAAGCTTCTGAGGAAACTCATGGACACTATGCATGAGACAGCCCACATCCCAGATTGTCTCCCTTAACATTTTGGCGGAAACTTATTAAAACTTGTGGCAAACATTCATTTTGTCAATAGAGTAAAATATTGTATTCATAGAAATTATTATAAATCATATTAGATAGTTATGCAGATTCTCAGAAAAAAAAGCCATCACACTCACACACACACACACACACACACACACACACACATATATATATATATATATATATATATATATATATATCTGATCTCACTGAGTTGTGCCTTTGTAGAGCACTGTCCTACTTGCTGTCCCTAGAATAAATCTGTCTGCTTTATACAAAATAATGCACAGCAAACACATATTGGTAACCAGATTTTACAATCATGCTAACCTACTGCTTTAAAATATATCACATGACATTTCTTCCAGAATAGAGTTATAAGATTATTTATGTTTGTCAATCAGATGAATTAAATGAGTTATAGTAAAGTATATGTTTGGAACACAAATTTTTAACACAGATTATTATGCTGCTGTTAAGTAGATTTTCAAAAACATTTAAATAAATGTTTCATTTTTTATGCCTTCTAAAATAAGACATTTACTTACTACAAGAAACTATATCATTTAAACTCATTATAACTGACATATTTTATGGACAGAGTATTTTCCTGAATCTGTGGTGTGTCAGTGTGATAACCTTGTCAATGTTTATACTAACTGCTTTCAGTTTCTCTGTGAGAATTCTGTGATTTGAAGATTCTGAGGTAACTCAAGGACATTGTGCATAAGACAGCCCACATCCCAGATTGTCTCTCTTAACATTTTGGCGGAAACTTATTAAAAACTAGTGACAAACATTCATTTAGCAGTGTAAATGCATCTAAACATGACAGAACCTCCGCAATGTATTCCACAGATCATCACAGCCTCTATGCAAGTGAAATTAAACTCAAAATTACCAACAAGTAATAAAACTCAGCATTCTTCTCCCAACTCAATTTTCATACAAATCCTATTATTCACTGTGCCCACACAGTCAAAAGCATTTCTATATATTAATAAAGAAAGAAAAGAGTAGAAAATAAAAGGGTGAGGCAGAAATAAAAATGTAAGAGAAAGCTGTAAGAAGTATATACAATGGAATGTTACTTACTGTTTATATTAATAGAGTTAAAAATAAAACATATTATTTACTCTTATTTAGTTCTGATTATTATTAGTTAAAGCATGACAGATTATTTACAAACAAGCATAAGCAGTATAATCAAGAAAGTATAATTAGAAATAGCATTTGAAGAACTTATAAACTTTTACAAGAAATAAATATGTTATTATTCTATTAATGATATTTTCGTTACTGTTCTCTCCCTGCCCCCCCACCCTTTACCCACTACATAATCTAAATAGAATGACACTGTTTAAACAAAGAAAATAATAAAAGAAGAAGGAAAAAAAGGTAAAGATAAAAATGTATCAAATTACTAACCTTACTTTTTCAGAAAGAAAAACAAATCGAGTCACAGCCTGCCATTAAATCCTCAGGCATTTTGACTGGTTATGAAACAAAACATTTCTTTGCACATAGAGAATAACTTTGATTAAATCTTTTCCAAAATATTTGTGGCTTTCTGGAAATGCAGGAACTATATTCAAAAAGATTAATAATGAACTAAAATGATGAGAGAAAAAAAACATATAACAAATCATTTGTTTTTTAGTCTCTTCTTCTTCTCTGAAGTCTTCCAGGAAGCTTCAGTTGCCAATCTCTTTAATAGGTTCATAGGTTCATAGGTTCATACTAGGCTATCTGCCCGAGGGCATTTACAAGCCTAGCCCATCGTTTTGTGGCTTACGCCACCCCTTAAGTATGGGGAACTATACCCATTATTTTGCTGTGCCTCTGTCGAGCAGTGACACTGAGGTAATCCCTGGGGTATATTTGCGATCTCCCATCCATTGGTCAAGATTTCTCTTGAACAAGGCCAGCGAGGTGCTCTGCCTCACATATACCGGGATTTTGTTCCACAGCATAGGGAGTCTTTGGGTGATGAATCTATCCCTCCAGCACGTCCTATTAATAGCCGTGTCGAGGTTTAAGTCTCCGCCCTTGTGGCTCTGGTGGATCTAGATTTTTGAGGTGAAGCATATTCATCAAATCTGGGTTTGACATGGCCTTGTATGTTAGGCAAAGGTCACCTCTGAGCAAGCGGTGGCGACTGAATAGAGCTGGAGTTCTTTCAGTCGGGCAGCATAGGACAGATTTTGAGACCCTTTATCCTTTTGGTGAGGAACTTTTGTGGTCTCTCCAGCTGCTGCAAGTGTCGGGTCAGATACATTCCGAATGGGGCATTGTACTCAATCATTGGTCTGATGAGTGATGAGTAAAGGGAGACCATGACCTCCCTTGATCTAGATGAGAATCCCTTCATGATAAGGTGGGCAATGTAGAAGGTCTTCCTAACTACTTTAGCTACATGGGTGTCGAATGACAGACTACAATCAACCTGGGTCCCCAAGTCCCTGATAACTTCTTCTGTGCTCAGTGGATTGCCACCTATTTGGTAGCTAGGGGTAACCTTGTTTTTCCCGAAGGGTATGACTATGCATTTTTTGGCATTTAACTTTAGGCCATGGCTCTGGCACCAGTTATCCGTTTCTGTGAGACCCTTCTGAAGGATATCTGTGTCAGATGTGTTTTCTACTATGGCTCCCAGTTTGCAGTCATCTGCAAACTTTGTCAGCCATAACCCTCCTGTGTTTGCTTGTACTTCAGAAAAGTAGATGCCAAACAAGAGTGGGCCAGGACTGAGCCCTGTGGGACCCCACTTGTGACAGGCTTTGAGTCTGACATGGCGCCAGCAACTCTGACCCTGTGGGTTCTGTCACTCAGCCAGTTTGCAACCCATCTTGTGATGTATGGGTTAACATTTAAGCTGCTGAGTTTTCAATGATACCAGTGAGGTATTGTATGAAGGCCTTCGCCAGATCCAGGTAGGCTGTATGGACTGCCTTTCCCTCATCAATGGCTTTGGTGACTGTTTCAAAAAGTCAACCAAGTTTAAAAGGCATGATCTGCCTTTGACAAAGCCAAACTGGGTTGGATCCAAGGTCTGCAAATTCCCTATGTCTTTATTTATGAGGTCCATTATGATCCTCTCCATGGCTTTGCAGATAAGGCTTGTCAAGCTAATAGGCCGGTAATTTCCAGGGTCGGTGGAAGCACCGCCTTTGTGAAGTGGGACCACAGTTGCAGTCGCCACTCCTGGGTACATATCCAGAGGTAAGACTTTGATTAAATAGCTGTCCTAGTTGTGGGTTTAATTCCTCATTGAGTTTGTGGAGCACACAGCCGGGGACACCATCGGGTCCCATGGATGCTGTGTTTTTTGCTTTGGAGAGCAGTTTTAACTTGGGCGTTGGAAATGTTTGGGGGCTGCAATTGTTTGGTATAGATATCTCTCCTTTTGGGCAGAAGTTTGCACTGAACCTGTCAGCCAGTATGTTGGCAATGTCTGTAGGATCAGTAATCTTCACATCATTTTTGACTAGTTCTGAGCATATCTGGGAGTTTCCTCCCAGGTTTCTAACATAGCTAAAGAATGCCTTATGATTGTCTTTTGAGTCTTTAGCTATTTTTCTCTCAAAATTTGCTTTGGATGATTTTATGAGAGCTCTTAGTTTTTTACTTATAGTGATCAAGGGTGTCTTACCTTTTAAGGATTTTGCTCTATCTTGTAGTAGCTTTCTCCTTTTGTTGTAGAGTTTGTTTATGGCTGGGGTCCACCAGAGTGGGCTTGCCTTTGGTACAGAGAGTCTTTGTTTTGCTTGGGATTGCCTTATCCATGCAGTCCTGCAGGTGCTGGTAGAAGGCATTTGTGAGTGATTCAGCGGCTTGAGTACTGTTTTCCGCCCGGCTCGGGGCCTTAAAGGAGACCACACTAGTCTTTAGAAGTGTGAAGTCGGCTTTCGAAGTTTTTACTGTGGTCTTTATTTCAGGTGGGGTGGGATGAGGACCTCCAGCGAGATTAGTTTGTGATCTGATCTCACCAGTGAGGGTATACTTCGGTGTTGAACATTTTGCTCCCATGTTCGTGATGATGAGATCAAGTATGTTATCTCCTCTTGTGGGGATGGTGACTAGTTGTTCCATGGCATTTGAGTTTATGAATTCCAGGAACTTTTGGGCTAGGGTGTTTGGGCTTGAGTAGTGTTCCCAGTCTATATTAGGGTAATTGAAGTCACCTAGTATGATGGTGTTTGGTGATACATTTATCCCCTCTAGTGTTTTCAGGAAGGCCATGTGAGGTTCCTGAGTTTGTGAGGGTGGCCTGTAACATGCTACAATTTGCAGAGCAGTCTTGCCTATGGTTAATTGCACCTGGATGGTCTCCGATGCATCGTGCGTTGCCACCAGTCTTGAGGTGTGGGTGTCCTTGATGAATATGGATACCCTCCTTTCTTGGTATTGTCCGGATTTTGGGGCGGAGCATGATATGAGGTAAAACCTGATAGTGCTGGGGTGCTCTCAGGAGCCTTGAACCAGGTTTCTGTCACAGCACAGACATCGATGTTCTCCATATTGAGAAGGGCCTCGAGTGCGTGCATTTTGAGATTTAGACTTCTGGCATTGAGCAGCATTACCCTTAGTTTTTTTCCTTTTTGTGTTCTAGGGTGGTAGGTTTAGAATTTGAGCCTTGCCTAAAAAGGCACTATGGGGTGGCAAGAGCCTTTGCCAATATCCGGAATCCCAGGGTGACAGTTGCAAGCCGTCCCTTGCGAAGCAGCGTGGCTTGTCCAGCATGTCATCCCAGGCAGACAGACACTGGATCCCCTTTGAATGACACCAGTGGTTAAGCCAATTGTTAAAGCTGATCATCTTATCTCTGTATTGTGGCATCATTCTTGGTGAAGGTAGGATACTGCTCAAGGTCAGGGTCATACCTGCCTGGGCTACATAATCAGAGAGCTCCTCAATGTCTCTTTTCATGTAGTCCAAGGAGGTACGTCTCAGGTCGTTTACACCAGCATGGACAATGACTGAGTCATATTTGTACCTGCTGTTGAGAGACCTGAGTGCTTGCGTTATGTGGCGGATTCTAGCGCCCGACAGGCAGCTTACTGTGACCTTCTCCTTACTCAGTCTGGTGAGCGGAACGTCAGTGTGTCTGACTATGGAGTCACCAATGACTAGTGTGTCTGGCATTGTGTTTGGCCTTAAGGGCTGTGACTGTTTGACACTCTGACTGTGAGGTCTATGTGTTGCAGGTGCTGTGTTCTGAGGTGGTGGTTGTTTGGGTGTCTGTCCATTTCTTCTATTTTATCCAAAATCCTTTTTTCTTTGACAAACAGTAAAGCAGAGTCTAAATCATCAAAGACCTTAGGACCATCAGGAAGGAAGATTTTAAGCTTGGCAGGAAACAGAAGGTATGTTTTAAACTGTGCTTTTTTAAGCTCCCTTATTAGTGGCAGAAAAACTTTTCTTTTAGCAATTACCATGGAAGAATAGTCATTGTCAAAGCACAGTTGTCTCATTAAACTTAACAGGAGCTTTAGCCCAAGCAGATTTAAGAACCATCTCTTTATCAAAAGATGATAGAAATCTAACTATAACTGATCTAGGATAGTTTTTGTTAGAGTTAGTATTAGCTATAGATCTATGTGCTCTTTCGATACCAAAAGAGAATGCTTCTGGTAAATCTAAAGTTTTAGGGAACCATGTTGTTAAAAAAGAAGTAATATTGTTACCTTCAATATTTTCTGGCAGTCCAAAAATCCTAATGTTACTGTGCCTAGATCTATTTTCCAGGTCATCCAGCTTTGTTTGTAAATGTGTATTTTGTTTCAGCAAAAACTCAATGTTGATTTCCTGTTCTTGTATTTTATTTTCCATGTCATTCGCAGCTTCTTCTATGCCTGTCATCTGGATCTTCTGTTGTTGCAGGTCCATATGTAACAAGTCTATTTGTTTTGTAGTTTTTTCTATGAAAGTGTCTTTTTTAGTATCCATTTTATCCATCTTAGCAGTAAGTTGCTGGACTATAATTATCAGAGACTGAAGTTCTTTCTTGATGCTGGAGTCTTGAGAATTTGTCTTACTGGAACTCATTTCAGACTGATAAACTGACAGGAAAATTTCCAAAGTAATTTCTGACAGGAATATTATTAAGATTTCCTTTCTTTTTTAGATATAGTTCAAGAACTATATAAAACAAACATATTTAGAAAGAAAATTACTTCAAGAATTAATTTTTTAAGTAATTAATTCCTGTCAATGTAATGAAATTGGTGGAGCTGAAGAAATCTGCTGCTATCCTGTGTTCATCCTTGGCCACGCCCCTCGTCTGGTATTGGAACAATGAACTTTGGATGGTGCAGTGGTGTAGCAGTTTACATTGTTGCCATACAGCAAGAGGTTCTCTGTTTTGATTCTTGGCTGGGGTGCCTTCTGTGCAGAGTCTGCATGTCCTCCCTGCATTTGTGTGGGTTTCCTCCCACATTACAAAGACATGCATCTGGAACATTTCTCACCAGGTCTCCTCTAAAAATTGGCTCGTTACAAGTCAAACTTTCCCAGTAAACAAATGTTAAATAAAGAAATAAATAAATAAAATAAACTCTATATATGCTTGTAATAAACCTAACGGACAAAAGAATAAAAAAGTAAATAATCGTTAAACAATATAAACGGGCAAACAAAAAAGGCATCAGAAGTATATTCTAAGAAATCAACTTAATAAATAAAAGAAACAAACCATCATAATCCCCTGCATACTTGTTAATAGTAGTGTTTACTGCTATTCTATGTTTAGTGTATTAAAAGCTTTAGTGTATGGTAGTGCATGGAAGAATTGTTTCCCAAAAGTCGAACTAGGAGGCCCTAATCAATATACTCTTTGGCTGTTTACATGTCATCAGGACCAGCTTAATGTCCTGCTGGTACAGCTGCTTTGCTAACTTCTAAAAATTCAATAAAGAGCGTGAGTTTGTAGTTTTTCAGTTCATCATCAAGAATTTCCCAGCTGCACTTATAATAGCATCCTCTGGGTAATGTCATCTACATGACGAAGGACCCTTTACCAAATACGGTTTGAAAATTGTCAATTACACAAAATTGCAGCTAGAAAAATACAAAGAGACATTAATTAAATCTAGAGTTTTAAGCAGAGACAAAACTCACCTCAGTAAAGATTGCTGCTTAAAATAATCATTTCTGAAAGCAAATAGTCTTTTTTTTTTTTTTTTACAAAATTTCAAGTGTTTTGCTTTCCCCTTCTCCATTCCAATGCATTCTTGAAACACAATGCTTATATTTGATTAAGGCACTGATGTTTCACCAGATGATCTGACACCCACTTTGTAAGCTCAAAAAGTACAGTTGTGTACACTTACCATAAATGTAGATGTTCGAGTGTATTCACTGTTGCAGTCATCACATTTGGGTTATCTACTTGCAGTAGCCCTCAGTCGGCCTGATTATCAAAGTCTTGGGTCCTGCGTTGGTTGCTGTCTCATCTTCCATGACGTCAGATATTCAGGGGTATATAAAGCATGCAGCTAATGCCATTACATTAGTTTTTCTTGCCCCAGATGATGTCAGGTGCCCCCCTAATGGGAAGAAATTAAATATATATATATATATATATATATATATATATATATATATATATATATATACACAAGGGTATACCTCCAACAAAAAAGCAAATACATCAGAAAGCTTTTAAGCATAGTAAAGGAGAGTAGAGGTATAGCCAAAAGAAATCAGGAGGCTGGAGGGAGGGTAACCAGGACTGCAACAGTGAATACACTCAAACATCTACATTTATGGTAAGTGTACACAATTGTACTATGTTCTTCGTGTTTCACTGTTGCTGTCATCACATTTGGGTAGATTCCCAAAGCTAAGGATGGGAGGAGGACTTCAGATAGCATTAGGACCAGCTATAAGGACTTGCAAGACTGCAGTGGCAAAACCAGCTCTGGATTTAGAGAAAATTGGCAAATGGTAATGCTTGGTGAAAGTATGTGCAGAACTCCAGGTAGCAGCTTCTAGGATGCCCCTGGTAGGGACACCTCTGAGAAAGGCTGTAGAGGTAGATGCAGCCCTGGTTGAATGGGGTCTAATCCCCTGTGGGATAGGTTTTCCATGGTGCTTATAGCAGAAATGAATTCAATGACCTATCCATTTAGAAATGGTTTGCTTTGAAATAGCCTTCCCCTCTGCCCCTGCAGCAAATGCCACCAGCAATTGTTCAGATTTCCTTTGAGGTTTAGTCCTGTCCAAGTAAAATCTAAGTTGTCTGTGAACATCTAAGGAGTGCAGTATCCATTCCCCTTTGTTCTGTGGTTTAGAAAAGAAAATTGGCAAATAAATGGACTGATTAAGGGCCCCACTGGATACCACCTTGGGCATGAAGGAGTGATTGGTCTTGAGGGACACCCTGTCTGCATGAAAAATGATGAAAGGCTCCACTGCCATAAGGGCCTGTAATTCAGATACCCTTTTTGCTGAAGTGATTGCTAAAAGGAAAGCTGTTTTCCAAGAAAGGAATTTTAACTCTGCACTTGTGGCTGGCTCAAAAGGAGGAAGAGTGAGTTTTTCCAATAAAAAATTAAGGTCCCAGTCTGGAGTTGCTCCTTGGTGGTCTTAAGTTGTTGGCCCCATTGAGGAATTGGTTGAGCAGTGGATGAGAGAAGACAGGTGGTTCTATGTTGAAATGAGCTGAAATGGCTGAGGCATGAATTTTGATGGAGGAAAAAGAACGGCCCTTGTGAAGCATCTCAGTTAATTATTGAAGAATCTGAGGTAAGCTGGGCGCTGCTGTGCTCCTCCCTTGATTTTGGTTCCAGGCACAGAATCTTTTCCATTTTTCAGCATAAGATTTTCTAGTACTAGACCTCCTTGCTTTCAAAATGACATCCAACACTTGTTTACTGAGGGATAGTAACAGAGATATTAGGTAATTAGCCAGGCTGCCAGGTTCAGGGTTTGAAGCTGAGGGTGCAGAATCTGGATCTCCTGCTGTGACAGCAGGGTAGGGGTCTGAGGTAGGTGTCATGGAGCCAGCAGTGACACACTGCGCAAGAGGGTTTACCAGTGTTGGCATAGCCAATCTGATGCAATCAGTATTGTCCTTGGTTTGTCCTGTTTGATCTTTAGCAGTACTTTGGAGAGGAGAGGAGAGGCAAAAGAGGAAAGGCATAAGCTGACAGATTTTTCCAGCTGAAGGACAGAGCATCCACTTTCCAAGCTTGTTTGTGGGGGTCCTTGTGCAGAATTTGTCCAATTGGTAGTTCTGGGGGAGGCAAACATGTCTTTACCATTAATTGTCCTGGAAGAATGTGGTCCTTGAAGGCTGTCAGAGCATTCTGTACAGCTATCATTTCTTTTTGATTGATATGCAGGTGCATTTGACTTGGGTTCCATTTGCCCTGAATGCACTTCCCTGCCAGGTGAGCCCCCCATGCATAGTCAGATGCATCTGTAGGTTTTGGGTGGCAGGCGGTAGAGTGAATGGTAGTCCCTTGTTTTGGTGGCAGGCCTCTGCCCACCAAAGGAACTCTAACCATAGGCAAGGTATGATAGGAATCATTGCTTCTAGATCCTGAGAATGTTGACACCATAGGCATTTTAGATACCATTGTAGTTTCCTCATATGCAGTCTTGCATATGGAATTAATAGAATGCAGGAGGCCATGAACCCCCAAGGCTTGCAGTATTTGCCTTGCAGATAGCAGGGTTTTTGTGGCCATTAGTTTGAAGTAAGTTGTCAAATGAATTTGATTCTTTGGCATGAGGAAAGCCATCTGGGAAGTTGTGTTCAGGCTTTCTCCCACGAATATAATTTGTTGACAGGGTACCAGATGTTATTTCTTTTCATTTATGGTGTACCCCAGACAAGTTATCACATTTTGTACAAATGCCAGATGATTCAAAAGTATGTCCTGGTTTTCTGTCTGAATAAAACAATCATCCAGGTATGGGTATATTTGAATATTTCTTTGCCTGCAAAATGCAGTGACTAGAGCTAGGCACTTTGTGGGTACCCTGGGCACAGTAGATAAGCCAAAGGGCAGTCCAGAGAACTGATAGTGCATGTAGCCTGCTTTGAAGTGTAGGTATCTTCTACAAGATTCCCTGATTGGGATGTACAGGTAGGCTTCCTTTAAATCCAATGTTGCCAACCAGGCATCTTTGTCTAGCATAGGAAGCAACCAGTGAAGAGTTAGCATCTTGAATTTTGGAATCACCAAAAAGGTGTGTAAGATAGAAAAGTCCAGGATCGGACGCCATGAGTTGTCTTTTCTGGGTACCAGGAAAAGTCTTGAGTAAATACCTTGTCCCTTTCCCTCTTCTGGCACAGTTTGAATAGCCTTTATGCTTAAGAGAGAGAGTACTTGCTTTTGAGCCTCTGCCCACTGATTTGAGGGGAGATCTGGCCAACTGTTTGGGGTTGGTAACATGTGGAAGTGAAATCTGTATCCTTGGGAAACTATATTTAAAACCCATTTGTCCTGGGTAATAAGTTCCCAGTTTTCGGCCTGCAGAGTAATCTTTCCCCCTAAAGGAACAGTCAGTTGAGAAGCACTTGGAAGTTTTAAAGTTAAGTTATTGAGACAGCTTACCATAGGGGGAGTCTTACTACTCCCTGATTTGGAAGTGGGAGCCCCCCACTGCTTAGTCCTGTGCATACCCTGGGACTGAAGCCTGGGTGTTCTGCTGGTTCTGGGTTTGGACTGAGAAGGCCTGGAAGAGGCAGGAAAGGACCAATTCTTAGAGGGCCAATGCCTACTAAATCTTGGAGGTTGTACTTGTAGGAAATCATTAACAGTTTGCATAGATTTAGCTTTTTCCTCCATCTTTTTAAGAACTTCTTCTGCTTTGTTGCCAAACAGGCAGTCCTGATTTAAGGGAGCATCTAGCAATTTGGCTTTAACATGATCTGGCAAAGATTGCTCCTTAAGCCAAGCATGCATTCTAAGTACAGACCAGGTGACAGCAGCTCTGCAAGATGCCTCTAGTGAATCAAAACCACATTGCAAAGTATGTTTTCCAACCTGTTCAGCAGAATGCATTAAATCCTGTAAATCCTTATTTTCAGCACAATCAGGAATAAACATAATTTTCTTTTTAAGCAATCCAATAATATACTGCTGATACGAAACTGGCAGTTTAAGGCCCTAATGGCCAAGGTTGCAGAAGTGTATACCTTCTTATCCCATCTATCCAGCACCCTGGAGTCTCTATCAGAGGGGGTAGGATTTTTGGCAGTAGTAGCCTTAATGCCCTTGGGTCCCTGTGAAATGGTCTCAGGCTCCGCAGTAGGATTTTTAAAAAGGAATTTGAGAGAGTCAGGAACCCTGTAATATCTATCAGGTTTTCGGGGAGCAGGAGGTAAAGAGTCATCATCAAAAAGGCATCATCAACAAAAGTCTAGCACAGGAGGGATAGCTAAAGGCCTGTGTTGGGGCAGGAGTAAGAAATCCCTAAGCCTCTTTTTAGAATCAGAGTAATTCTGGCTTTCCCAGTGAAAATACGCCTTAAGAGTATGCAAGGTTTCACCAAAAGAGAAATCCTCTGGTGGGGGGGGCAGAGGGAATAAAGTCCTCTGCATCAGAATCCTCATAGGTAGATGAGGGCAAATCCTGGTCATCAGAGGAAACAAAAATTTCAGAATCCTGATCAGAAGTATCATAAGCAAATTCAGTCTTATAAGGGGAAGGTTGGCTTCCCCTGATTAAAGTAATAAGGTCTTCAGCCATTCTTATCATTTGTTTTTAGGCATAGAAGCCTGATCATGCGGTCTGGGCATCGGTTTTCTAGGCATGGTTGGAGTTTTAAGCCTTGAAGAAGATGGTGTCAGTTTAATATGCAAGTCAGTAGGCCTGATTACACCCTCAGAAGCCGGTGCCTGCACAGCGGCTCTGGACCTATCCAAGGTAGAGACATCCGCAGGTTCCAGAGATGAAGCATCTCACGGCATACCAGACTTCGAATGGGTCTCAGTAGAGGCCTGCGAATCTGAAGTAGCAGGTATCAGGGGCTGTGAAAGCACCTCACTGAGTACTGGTGAACTGGCGACTGGCTTAGGAGAATCGTCTTTGGCAGCTTTGGACCTAGGCGGCCTGTCTCTGTCTTTATCTTTGCGTTTTTTTCAGAATGTCGGTAGTAGGATGGCTTACCGAAGACATATCTGGATAATTGAACCAAGTACCAAAATATTTAGAAGCGTAAATATACCGACGACGAATAGTTCATTGCTTAAATAAGGCACAAAACCAACAACAAGGTACATCGTGGTTAGGGCCTAGGCAAGGAATACAGTACAAATCTTTATGAGGTATTTGCTTTCCACAAGAAATACAATTATTGACTTTTACTGGCATTGGTTTAGAGCAAGAAAAAGTTTCCCCACTGGGGTACTTAGCTTTATTTCAAGACTACAGTTCTAAAACTCAAAAACGAAAATTTCAGGAGTCGGCCGACTGGCACTTGCAAACTGCTTCTGTTTTGGGCACCGCAAGGCAAGAAAGACTGATGTAATGGCGTCAGCTCCATGCTTTATACCCCCGACTACCTGACATAATGGAAGATGAGACAGCAACTGATGCAAGACCCAAGACTTTGACAATCAGGTCGACTGAGTGCTACTGCAAGCAGATAACCCAAATGTGATGACTGCAACAGTGAAACATGAAGAACATCAGGAACACCTAAATATGATGTGTAGTAAAAAAAAAAAAAAAAAACACACAGACATCCCCCTCCAAAAAAAAAAAAAAAAAACAGTACCCAGAAATAGTTTTTATTTTGTTAAAGCTACATATTTGTTTACTGTATAGTATCACATAATATAAATTAAACTGTTAAATGTGTTTTTTGTACAATGCATTTATACAGCAGGAGACTAAGCAGTTCATGACACTCCTCAGTTATAACCTTGCAGGTATGAATGGATAATATTATAGACTTTTGCAAGTGCATAGCTTAATGAAGGCTCTCCCAGAAACAATGATGATTCTGCCTCAGATATACAAAACTGTAATCAGAAGCTTGAAAAGGGAATTTATGTAAAATTTGTGTTTTTCCAAAAGCAAACATCCACGTTCATGAAAAGTGTGCCTCACACCACAGAGGAGGTCACCATTAATTGCAGAAAAGGAAATTTGTTTGTTTGTTTAGCACAAAAAACCTCAATAATTATACAACATTAGTCTCATATTATTGTAAATACACATTTATATCTTGCAAATGACATTAAAACAAAGCAGGAAACAATATTTTTATCTAGTTTGGTTTCATAATGGAAACACATTTTATACACTTGTGCTATTCCCTCAAAATGTAAATTGTGACTGTGATCGTGATGAACTTAGGGGAGAAAAACATAGTGATTAAAACACTGTCAAACAAGTGGAATAAGTTTACAAGTATAAGAGAAAAAAAATAGAAATGAAGTAGAAATGTAAAAGTCTTGCAGGGAATCGGGAGCGGGGCAATAGCAGAAGCACAACGCCAGTACTGACTGTTGGCCATTACTAAAAGAAAGGGCAGAAAGCTTCACTGATTAAAATGTTTGGTAATAAAAAGACATTAACAGAAAATAATATTTTTTCAGTAAAATAAGGTAATTCGAAATCATAGTAGAAAAAATGAGATGCATCAAAGCAAAGTTTAACAGACATTACAAAACAAAAAATGTTAGTTGAAAAAACACCTTTACTAATGAGATAAAAGCTTGAGAATATAAAGCTTTGTCGTAAGCTCTCATTCACGGAGAAATAAACATAATAAGCAGATGCTCCAGGAGCAGGGACATTTTTTTTCTTTGCAAATTCTTTCTGCATTTAAAAACTACTGGCAGGACAACAGATAATGAGACCTATAAATGAAGTTATCAACAAACACTGTTCTCAGAAATAGCCGATTCTTCTTTGTATGTTTTTATTGCATTATTTTAAAAGGACTGTAAATGTGTGTGAAATTTGGGGAGTAACTGCTGAATTAACACTGCAAAAGACTAAATATCTAAATGTGTGGGCAATACAGCATTGTTAAAATTCACTGCCCACAAAAAGTAATCACATTTTATTATTACCAAATACCATAAGGTGGGTGCCATTGTTCCATAAAACCATAGGTTAAATATAGATGAATAATACATTTGTTCTTTATTAGTAGGACGAGTCCCCCAGGTCATGCTGTTAGAGACGAGCAGTACTGTGAACTACATTATAAGGGCTGGTGGTGAGCTACACAACATGGATTGAATTCAGTGAAAAAGTAATATATTTGCTTTATTTTGCCAGGAAAAAAATCATAGACAGTAATGGCTGTTGCATGTTTATAATATTATGATACAAAATGGGGGAGGGGCTGATTTTTTTTTTTTGCAGGTTTCAGTTGTAAAGCAATATATGTGGTCTGTTAACATACTGATGTTATACTGATATAATGTAGCAACTGATAAAATGCGGTGAATTGTCTAAAAAATGCAAGTGTTTTTGTGCATGTGTGTGTATGTATGTATGTGTGTGTGAGAGTATCTGAGTATCTCTGTGTGAAAAACAAGCTGATATGCACTAATGTGGGCAAAATGCCTTTCTTTTTATCACAGTCAGGCATATGGGAAAGAACTCCACATTCCTGTAACTTTTACAGTTAAATAACCTTTTAACTGACTTATCAAGAGAAGTAGGAGTGTGGTGTATATAGGGGGGATACATTAATTTGATGGAAAACTGTAAACAGTGAAAAGCTCAAAATGTTGAAACTCAAAATATTGAAAACCTATTTAATGCAGGGAGGGAAGCTCCCCCAACCCTGCAAACCCCATGTGGGGGCTGCACCCCACACACCCCCTGCTAATTATATATGGGATCACACAACAGTGGGGAAATGATAAATTCCCATTTTCAATATTTCGAGTTTTCAACATTTTAATCATTTCAGCATTTTGAATGTATTCCTGGTGTGTGTGCATGTGTGTGTGTGTTTGTATACATAAACAGTCACATTGGCCTTAAACAATATCACAAAATGAGTATATCACCCATTTATTAAACAATAACTATATTGTTTGAGTTATCACACAAACAGAACACAAACTGTATAGCACAAGCAAAGCTATAGCTTCTCTTAAATTGTTTTCTAGCTCCTTACTGTAAAACATGAATAAGCAATAAATATATAAAATAAGAATATTTTTTCTATTATTACAGTTACATACATGTAATAACTGTAACAATTGAATAATTGTAATAAAGTTCATTGCATCTGCTACTTTAGTGACAGTACAAAAAAACCCATTATCAGTCAAGAATACTTTTTTTGTTTTTACTGAGAGTTAGATATCACAGTCTCAAGTATGCTGTATTTGCACATCATGTTGTGACAGCAGAATTCTGTGTTAACAAGTTTGTAAAAACTTAAAGTTCGATGTTTCATGATAATGTTTGCATTATTTATATTGTATGGCTTCAGTGTGACTAAAAGAAAAAAAAACAGGAAATTTAAAATGTATTTATGCATTGTTTCATAACTTTACAAACTGATCCAAAGATGGACCCATTTCAGTCAAAACCAAGTCAAAAGATAAGTATTAAAATGATGGAGATATGTATAGCAGTTATTCAAATACTAATCAGAATTGCAAATAATTGCATGCTAAAAGTGTATAACTGCATATACTATAAAATATTAATATGTGCAATAAAGTAACATTCCAGTTTATACAATAATAATACAGCAGTATTAGACAGCCTTAATTTCTAAACCCAACCGCACCTAAAACTCTAAAATATTGGCTAGTCAAAGTAGTTAATAAGTATCTTCCCCTACATTAATTAAAAAAAACAGTGGCATTATACTACAGGTAAAATACTAAGTATATACAGAAAAAGTATTACCAACCAGTAAAATTTAACCTAAAATGCTTTACCTGTACAATTGAACCTAAAAGCTTTACTATATGTCCCTAGTGTACTTACCTTATATTTGCAGGCTGTAAGATTTGTGTGTCTGGTTAAGCCCTGCTCTGCTTGGGCTCTCTCCGCACCTCTCCCTGCCCCCAATTCCCACCCACCCCCACTACTGTTAAATTTATAGCCACTTAACCACATCCCTTCCACCACAACCAATCAGTATTGCTCTCCTAATATTGCACTTTCCCCTTACCTTCCTTCCCCACTTCTTATCCTTCCTTCATATCCTGGTGAAAATATAATAAACTTATAACTCTGCTACATTATGGGTCCATCTAATACAATGTCTTTAATCTCTCTGCTATCCCTTATGCTAATTACATATCTCCTCTCCACTTATGAAAATCAGCCCTGTCTAGGATTTCACTACCCAAAATATCAAACCACCACCCCAATTTCATCCAGTATGAAAAGTCACCCAATAAATGGTCCTATCTCCAACTCCTTAACGAAAAGAAACCATCATCCTATTAATTCTAGATACATTAACTCAAAATACAAACTCAATAAAAACTATTGCATAAATTTTTGAAGCTTATTGTCACCTTACATTACAACCTCACAATAGATGGAGACATTCACCCAAACCCTGGCCCAACCACTCTTGATCACTCTACCTCTAACTCTAATAACCCAACCAAATTACTATCTATAAATAGCCCCCCAACTCCCTCCTGGTCTACCATCTAAATATTAGAAGCATTAAAAATAAGGAACATAACTTACATACCCTATTAGAATACCACTCCCCTGATATACTGTGTCTAACTGAAACCTGGTTAAAGCCATCATTTTCTGATAATGAAGTTTTACCACTTGACTACAACATACTTAGACTTGACCTTGCTTCTAGGAAGGGAGGTGGGGTAGCTGTTCTCTTTAAATCTATACTAACTGTCACTATAGACCCCATTCAACCCTCCCAGGTCAATAATGCAGGAATTCTCTCTACCAGATTTCAGATTAATAAAAATAAATGTATAAATATTGTCTGCATGTACATTCCCTCAGGGAATAATAGCAATACCCTAGAAGACATCATCCACTGGTTAACTAATACATATCCCCAAGAAACTATAGTTCTAGGAGATTTTAACAAACTGAAACTCCTGCTCCTCGGAATCTCCTACTACCCATTTGATGGGTTTACTCAGGTTATATCTACCACTACCAGGATAAGCAAACCTAATCACAAAGAAAGTATACTAGACTGGATACTAATCAATAGCCATCCCCAAATGTATACATCAGGGACCCTCCCTGCTGACCTTAGTGATCACTTCCTTACCTTTATAGTTGAACACAAAACCTATCATCCCCACCAGCCCACCTATAGAGTAGTTAGAAATAATAAGAGCTTTAAACCTACCAACTTTCAAGATGAGCTCAAATCATGTAACTGGTCTGCCCTAAAATACCTGCCCCTGGATGAAGCTGTTGTTACTTTAACAATAAATTCCTTACCATCCTTAATTCTCATGCTCCTGTTCACTCCATTAGGACCAAAACAAAAATTGTACCTTGGCTCTCTAAAGATACCAAATCAAACATCATACTCAGAAAAAAGGCATGGGCCATATGGAGTACCACTAAAGCCCCCCTAGATCAATTAAAACACCAGCAATTAAGGAATGCGACAAAAAGATCCATTTTATTAGATAAAAACACTTCTACTTCCATCTCCAGCAGAGAAATCAAAATAACCCACAAAAGTTTTGGGCAGGTATAAACAAACTATTGCACCCAGGACAAACCACCACACCATCTCCCGCAGCCTCTTCTGATAAACTACCAGAGGATGTTGCTAACACCTTCAACAGTTTCTTTACTGAGACTGTCCAGGACCTAGCTGGCCAGCTACCCCTGCTTTCCTCTAACATACAGGATGCCATTCCCACTACCCAGCACTCCTTCAGCTTCCAACCAGTCACTACATCTTTTATTCGCACCCTAATCAAAAAACTAAAACCCACAACTCTAGCTGCTGATCTTCTCCCTGCTGAATATCTGCAAAAAGCTGCAGATGCTATAGCATATCCCACCTCCATTCTAATCAATCGTACCATATCAGAAGCCACAGTCCCGTCCATTTGGAAAATTTCTCATGTCGTACCCCTTCATAAAGGTGGTAGCTCTACTGAATTATCTAACTTTATACCTATAGCTATTTTGTCACCACTAGCAAAAATCATGGAAAAGTGCATCCATAAACCGCTACTTCACCATCTAATCCAAAACAACCTACTGGCCAACTCTCAGCATGGCTTTAGGCCACATCATAGTACCACTTCAGCCCTTCTCACCTTCTCTAATGCTGTAAACTATAATAGGAACAACAACAAATTATCCTCAGCTCTATTTTTGGATCTTTTAAAGGCTTTTGACAAGGTTAATCACCAACTACTCATCGACACCCTGAAATAAATTCTTTAGACATGCACCCTCACCACTGGTTCCAATAGTATCTGAGTGACAGACAACAAGCCATCCTATGGCAGAATAAACTATCCAACCTCTTAGCCAACACCCTGGGTACCCCCCCCCCCCAAGGGCTTCTTCTGGGACCTCTTTTGTTTCCTATATTCATTAATGACCTACATACTGTCATCCCAAAAGCAAACTGCATTCAATATGCAGATGACTCCGCCTTGATTTGCTCTGCCACCTCCCAGTCAGAACTGCAGACACTAACTCAGGATATTTTTAACAGAGTTGAAAATTGGCTTTCTGATCATTGTCCGACTTTAAACCCTATCAAAACTAAGCTACTACTTTTCTTCCCCACCGAAAAGTCCAGAATATTATCCTTCTCCATTAAGTCTAATAATGGGACCATAATCTCCCCAGATGTCTATTAAATTTGATATGCATGTCAGTAAAACTATCAAAACCATTAAAAAAACATGGCTCACTATACAGGATCAAACCATTCCTAACCCCACTGGTCAGAACTGCCATTGCCCGCACTCATCTACTATCTACCCTTCTCTATCCCTCCCCACTACTTACCAGTTTAAATAAAACTTATCTTAAACTCTCTAGCAGTTACAATCACATAGCTAGATTTGCAACTGGGTTGCCCTATAGAACACATCATTGAAAAAACCTAAATAATCTTAGCTGGCTAGAACTGCCCGGGTTAATTTGTACAACCAACTCATAGTAGCTCAGAAAGTTGTTTACCAACCTAAAAAAAGAGAATTATCAAGCAAATGAGAAACAAAGGCATAGAAAAGGACTTATGCTGTGAGGCTTAAGGACAGAAATTAATGCAACATTGTAATTTACTGGTAGAGAGGAATATTGCTTGAATTAAGCAGTAAATGAAAGACCAAATTAAGATGAAGTAGCCAAGGCCACTCTGTTCACAGGTGCACATGAATGTTGTAACCAATCATTCTGCAGTCCCTTACAACCTTATCTGATAACAAATATTCAAATGTTCTCTCCAGCCATAAGGAGGGCAATAATGGTAGACTGGAAGAGAATTTGAGGCTGGACATCCAGTTATCTAGGTTTGCCTTAAAATGTGACAAGGGAGCTACTCTGCTTAGCATATAGGAGAAATTGGAGATAGGATGATATGTTGGGTCAGTGGTGGGGGGAGTTTTGGGTGCTATTACAGCATATGTACAAATTCTTTAGAATGAACTGAGTAAATGCTTTAACCAAACAGTTGCTTAAGGGTAGACACAAGTAAGCTGCTTAGATGGATAGATGACAATATCTCAACGATGTAAGTGCTGAGGGACAGAATGCTGAAACCTAATCATCAACACTGAAAATGTTGATATACAGGAAAAAATTGGAAACATGCAGTATGTAATCATGGTAAACAGGGACTGGGGATCTCGTCCTTTCTCTGTTGTACTAAGATTTAATATAATTAATAGGGGTATGAGGTATACAGCCCCCAACATGGGGGCTGTGGAGGGGCTTGACGTTCTGACCATCAGTGTGAGGGAACTCGACATTCAGAATGTTTGATCTACAGAAGTGAATATGTTCAGGCACATCCTGGACTGACTTGAAGGTATGTTCATGTATTCTTGCACTGTGAAAGTGAAGCCTCACACCATTAAAAAATGCAACGTTTGGAGCCTAAGTTCTAAGCAGACTTTCAGGAGGAAATAACATTTCCTGTGTGGAACTTCAAATGTCAATACCGCAAGAAACCAAAAAAAATAATAAAATCCTGAATACACAAGCCTCACTGCATTTCCCTGAAGTGGGGGGTAAGCCCTCTTAACACTCCTTGAACTCCATGAATAAGGGAAAACATCTCCTGAAACAAAAGAAAACCGCTGTCATTTTAATTATACTAAGAAATTAGACTGGCACTGATTTCCTATGGAAAAGAGTGATTGGTGTTGTGTTCTTATTTAGGAACTTGCTACTTCAATAATTTTGTGTTGGTCACTTCTAGATGTACTAGGAGTAACTCTTGTACTATTCGGAAGTAAAGCTATGAAGATATACAAATATTATTACAAACTGTGATGGCTACTGTGGAATCTATCTAGTGTGTAAGAAGAAAGACTAAATTCATTATATTGTTCAGTTTCATAAAGTTATTGATGTCATATGATATTGTAAACTGTACACTACAGAAAAAAGCATGTTCTAGTATATTTTCTAATAAAATATTTTCTATGCAATTCCTGCACAGTATTTTATTGAAACAACATTTATTCAACACCAGTAGCTAATTTTCATTTTTAACAGGATAAAAGTTCTGTATTAGTGTTTTGAAATGAGTTAACATATTATAATCCTTATAATAATGGCTTACATTAATTCTTCTCTGGATGTGGCATTCTTCTTATAAAAAATGAAGAAATTCAGCAGCATGCATTCAAGGATTTATAAGGGACTCAGCATGACACATGGAACACAACAGCAATGACTGACAGTTTTTGAAATAGTTTCTTACAAGATCAATGCAACATAACCATTTATAGATTTTCTTGCATTAACACACAGACTTTAAAATGTTTCCTTGAAAAAAGTCATTAATCATTTTATAAGCAAAACAATACATTCCTTGCCATGGGTAAACTGATCATTAATGCATGTTGTTAGTTTGCAGGAACTTGGCCTTTGGCTTCATGGCTAAAACTGGAGCCGAAGCATGCTTTAATGTTCAACAAAGTCAGTCCATGTCACATGGTCTGTTCTATAAGTACAGATAATTGTCATGAACTCACATTTAATACTGATAGCAGTGAGTAAGTCCTGGAAAAATGTCTTGAATATAATTAAGGTAGATAAAGAAATAGTTTAAAAAAATAACAGCAGAGGTGGTTCACAGAACGAAAAATGATGAATGATTCAGGAAAGCTGAATGGCAGTATATAAGGCAATGGAAAGGTTGAAAAAGAGAATGACACCTTTAAATACATCAGAAGTACAAACTGTGCAAAGAGGGCAAATATGATTTTGAAAATGAAATGCCAAACAGTTTGGGTAAGATTTATGGTCAGAAGGAGCTAGTTCATTGGTAGGTACTAGGCTATACAAGCCTAGCCAAAAAGGTACCCTCGCTTTCACCACCCAACAAAATTATTTTCCTGTGCCTCTGTCGAGCAGAGCCACGGAGGGGATCCCTGGGGTGAAGTTCCTATTTCCCATCCAATCATCAAGATTTTTCTTGAAGAGTCCTAATGAGTAGCTTTGTTTGTTATACATAAGGTAGTTTGTTCCAGAGTATGGGAAGCCTCTGGGACAGGAATCTATCCCTCCAGCATGTTCTGTTTATTGTGGTGACAAGGTTTAGGTCCCTAGAGCATGTATCTTAGAGGGATTGGGATTTCTTTAAGTGGAGCATGTCCAACAGCTCTGGGTTTGACATAGCTGTGTATGTTAGGCAGAGATTGCCTCTGAGTAGGTGATATGTGACGATGTAAAGCTGGAGTTTTGTGAGACGGTCTGCGTAGGGCATCTGTTTGAGGCCAGTAATCCTCTTTGTGAGGTATTTCGGTGGCCTTTCCAGTTGTTGTAGATGTCTTGTGAGGTACATACCAAAAGGGGCATTGTACTCTATAATGGGTCTAATGAGTGACAAGTAGAGGGGAACAATGAACTCTTTTTTTCCTGGATGAGAAACCTTTTGTGATGAGGTGTGCCACATAGGATTTCCTGACTACTGTGGCGATGTGATTATCAAAGGAGAGACTACTGTTGACCTGTGTCCCAAAGTCTCTCATCACACTTTCGGTGTTAAGTAGACTATCACCTATGTGGTAGCTCATGGGTACAGAGTTTTTAACCAAAGGGGATGACACTGCACTTTTTGGTATTGAGCTTGAGGCCATGGCTTTGATACCAGGCATCTGTCTCAGTGACGGCCTTTTGTAGGATGTCCACATCATTAGGAGTTTCAGTTATGGCTAGTTTGCAGTCATCTGCGAGCTTCATTAGCCAAAGAACTTCTGTGTTAGCCTGTACTTCAGAAAAGTAGATACCAAACAGGAGATGACCCAGGACTGAACCCTGTGGTACTCCACTTGTCACTGGTCTGAGTAGTGAGCAAGATAAACAAGCTTTATTCACAGAGCAAGTAGTGAGTACAATGAACATGCTCCCAGCAGAATTATTAATGAATAAACCTTTTAAAACAGCATAAAGAAGGCCCTTCAGAACCAATTTTTGTTATGGTGGTGCATTTACTACTAATGTTAATTATACAATGTCTTCTTATTAGTATTAAATTATAGACATTGATTGGTCAGACCTACCAATGTCCCTCTTGTAAATTGGGCATATACCAATAGAAAAAAGTCTGGCCGCTGAAGTGCCATTCAGTAGCCAGACTTTTCTACTGACATATATTACAGAGGGCAGACCAAATACAAGAAAAATCAGGTATGTTCTCCAAAACTTGAAAAATCAGAAATGTACATGATATTCCTTGTATTTCTGCACTGTCTAGGCAGACTGCTGTACCTCTGAACTGTCTGAATTTTCAGAGAATATCCATATTTTTGCTTCCTATAAATGGAAGAAAAAAAGGCAACATTGGTTCTGTTGAACAGCACTGATATACTTGGCCAGCATGGGAACGTAAGTCCCATACACACGCACAGTACAACACAGAAGAATAGGGAAACAACACAGAGGAACACCAAAGCATCGTTATACAAAGACGTTATTTAAGAAATGTAAGCAATTTATTTTTAAAATAATATCATTGTATAACAGCAATAACCCACTCCTAGGTGTGAGTAATCATGGATTTATCCATGGTTGTCTTTGTTCAATCAATCACTCAGCTCAAACCACACCAGCCATGGGCAAATCCAGCATTATCGACACCCAGTCATGAGTTATTGCTTAAATCTGATTTTTGCTGTGATATCAGGGTGAGCCATTCTAGCTATAAACTGAATTTGTGAACTGCGCCTGCTTGATAATATCAAAGGGAGAAAACAAGAATATTTCCTGCATTTGTTTTTGTTACAGCATTCAGCACAGTGTTTATGTCCTTTCTTGCTTACAAATAACAAACAGACATACTCCCAGTACTTGAGTTTCTGTTGCACTCTTCTTTTGTAGATCTATCACCACCAAAGTTGAGTGTGCAGGTAATTCTGACTTCCCATTTTCTATTTAATTAATTTATCTGCTCCAGCTGGGTTTAGCTTCAACAGTTGCATAAAACTAACAATTAAATATGCCTCCAGCATTGTAAATGCAATATTCCTATCCTAATTAGTTTTGTCCCGAATTTCATGATTCCAACTTTCTTCAGATTGCATGGAAAATGAGAAATATTTATTGATTATATATCCCAACTTCTAGAAAAGAAGGGAACATCCCAGCTTGATACATCCAATTTGCTCTTATCCAATTTTATCAAGTCAGGATAATGAAGTTGCTATCATGTTGAATAGGACATTTGATTATATTCTGTTTAAGCAGAATGATTGTTTATTACTTCTGTGGGATTTAATTGATAATGCAAAGTGTGATAAGGATTCTCTCAAAAGTGTGCTAGAAGTTGTCCTTCTGTCGTTACTATTGATTTTCTTGGTACACAGAAATATGGATGTTAAAAAGTGATTTGCTTAACAAATTTGCTTGTTCTCTTTTCTTCTTGTTATATGATATCATGGTTAATATATATGAGTAGAACAGAGTATGACAAATGTCCACCCCCCCTCCACTCACACAAGTGAATGTTCAGTAGGGCTTTTTCCCTTGCGGACCAACAAATAAATAAATAACTTAATTAGAATAAAATAAAGTGTTTCTTTTTCATGTTTTAATGTCCCTCTTTACTAGATGAGTTACTTATGATTTAATAGGTTTCATTGTGTTGGGTTTAATACGTTATGTAATCTGTGAGTTTAGAAGTTACATCTGTACTGAACAGGTAACATGCCAGCAACAAACTAATATGAAAGAAGGAAAGAAACTGAAAAAAACAACCACATGATTCCTGTACAGTCAGATTTTCCAGATGATATAATCCAATGAAATGTACCGTTCCACGGCAGTAGAATAAAGCAGAATTGCATAAACTTGTTGCAAAATGCTAGTAGAACATATCATTTGACGGTTTTATTTAAATGCAAAAACAATGAGTCCAAAGTAAAATAAAATGCTAATACTCAAAATAATTCAGGTTATATTAAAACATGCTTTGCTTTTTCACATTTGTTTGAAAGGTATGACTATACAAACTATTTTTAATAACTTTTGTACTAATTAAAGTGGTATAATATATAGAGGCCTACAGATCTCCTAGAAAAAGTATGTATATAACTCTTGATAAACAGGACATGAATGTTTGATCTAATTTGTCACACCAAACACTTTGAAAAGGATTACACTTATTAAAAGGTAGGAGTAATTTATTACAGCTCCCAGTTTTCGTCTTTGCAGAGGGCAACCCCCCCATATCCCCTATTATTTATCATATTTATATCTATATATATATATATCTATATATATATCTATATATATATATATATATATATATATATATATATATACATACATACACAGACAAATGTCAACACCGAGTTTACCATACCTTAAGGAAAAGGGAATATTTTACAAGAGACCAATTTTCCACTTGGTATACGTAAATCTATGTTTCTGCAAATTCTTACTATTTTGAGTTTTGCAATTATAAGTAGACAATCTTACACCTTTGTTATTTTATATTGTACTTGTACAGAAGACAATCCATATCAAATTTTTTGTTTTGCTTTTATATTGTCATATGTTAGCAAGTTAACTGCCCTCGTGGGCCCTTTTAATCCTACCCAGTTACCCCATTTGAGAATCAAACCCTGCACTTTGTGTCTGTAAGTTAAACACATTAACCATTATGCCAACCTAACTGTTGGAAGTTTTCTTCCCAGACCTCTGCTGAAAATGGATTATTACTAAGTCAGACTTTCTCTGTAGACAAGCATTATAAAAATAAATAAACAAACAAATAATTGCACAAATTCCTGATACTTCGACTGAGTGTATCAAAGCTGTGATTCATAGAGGCAATTTATGCTATTGCGCAAGGCCTATAAAATAATGACATGGAAATGAGAAGTGTTGGGAAGCATAATAAGGTAATGAGGTGATTTTGCATTTAATAGTCTGACATACCTGTGGTATACACATCCATTCTTACATTCGGTGCTTCACTTTTGACATTGGAGCTGTGAACTTATTTGTACAAGTATGCACAAACACTACTTTCCTGACCCACAAATTAATGATTTACCCCAACAACCCCTTCATTAGTTTGTATTAAGCATGCACAAGCACTAAAACTGAAGCATTTATTTAGCACCCCCTTCAAATATATCACCAGATATACATAAACACTAAGCTGAACATTTCACCCAAGTGACCCCTTCAGGAATATCTCCAGGTATGAACAAGCACTAAAATGAAGCATTCAGCCAAGTGATCCCTTCAGTAACATGCCCTGATATGCATAAGCACCAAAATTAGTATTTCACCTAAGCAACTCCTTCAGGAATATCTCCAGGTATGAACAAGCACTAAAATGAAGCATTCAGCCAAGTGACCCCTTCAGTAACATGCCCTGATATGCATAAGCACCAAAATTAGTATTTCACTTAAGCAACTCCTTCAGGAATATCTCCAGGTATGCACAAGCACTAAAATGAAGCATTCAGCCAAGTGACCCCTTCAGTAACATCTCCAGGTATGCACAAGCACTAAAATGAAGCATTCAGCCAAGTGACCCCTTCCGTAACATCTCCAGGTATGCACAAGCACCAAAATTAGTATTTCACCTAAGCAACTCCTTCAGGAATATCTCCAGGTATGCACAAGCACTAAAATGCACAATTGTCCCAAGTGACCCCCTTCAGGAATATCTCCAGGTACACACAAACATTGAAATGAACATTTCACCCAAGCAACCCCTCAAGTAAAAATGTCCAGTTATGCTGAAGAACCATCGTTTTTCTGAGCTCGACTGAAAAATGACTGCTTTTGGGGTAACTTCAGGGTGATTTACACACTTTCTATGCGAATGAATTCAATATAGATTCATGTCTATGAATCAAACTCATGTTTATATGTGGGAACCCCCTTAATAGTGTAGCAGCTGTCCCCCTATAAGATGTGTAAATCACGTTATGCATTTCTGGTGGGGGAGGTGTTTAGAAAAAAGTTCTCTGCATTTCTGTAATAATTCTGACAGTTGTGGATTTGCATAACATCGTAAGACAGCTCTTTGCAGATCACTGCTATGAATATGCGAAGCCCCAGACTATGAATACCCCCTAAATTTCAGAATGTCAGTCACCTTTTATTACTACAACACCAGACCAAGGAAATCCATAAGGCCTTCTTTAGCTTTGTCCAAAACTACAAAGGCAGCATACAACAGTGTGCTGGACTGTTGTTAAATGGATCCATGTTCGCAGAACTGGGAGATATAGCAAATCTTCTGGCTGACAAATTTAGCTACAACTTTACCCCCACCTCAACCTCAGCTTCCACATATTAGTAGGGAGCATGTTTTAGATGCTCTAACACCAAGAATACAGCTTCACTGAGCCCATATAATATTCCAGCATGCCTCATAAATAGCCTGCAATATGATCTATCAGGGCCACTGGAGTCACTAGCAACTATAGCCTCTGTGATGACTGCTATAGTAATTTTCTTCATGAGGGCAGACTGTCAATGGATCTTGGGAACTACAGACCCATTAGTTTGTCTAGTCTCATATGTAAAGCCATGGAAAGAATTATCATGGAAATGGTTACCAATGACATAGGAGAACTTCAGACGGTGAACACAACCCAGTTCGGTTTTCTCTGAACTTTGTAGATTTCTTTGAGATCACCAAGCCAATGGATGACAGCAAAAAAGTGCATGCTGCCTATGTTGCAATAGCTAGGGCATTTGATAGAATACCCCACTTTGACATTGCAAACAAAATGACTTAATTAGGTATAAACCCTATGTAACTCACTGGATAGCAACCTGGATCACAGACAAGATCTGGGAAGTTAGGATTGTTGAGGCAACCTCCAGAAAGAGGCCTGTCATCACTGAAGTCCCTCAGGGCTCTGAGCTGGGTCCACTCCTCTTTAGCATCTATTTTTTTGGAAGCCTCTGGATTACCAAGTTTGCAGGTGATTGCAAGATAGGTGCGATCATAGAAAACTCCAAGATACTAACATCTTGCAAGAATGCTTAACAACAAATGAGTCGAACCAAAGCCACAGCTTAAAATTCAATGCCAAGCAATGCATAATAGTACCTTTTGGGAAGTTGGACATGCAGGGAAACTACCTCATAGATAAAACACCCCTAAACATAGACACAACAGACAGGGATTTGGAGACTTATGTAGATAAAAAGCTGGCCTTCAACCAACATGTATCTAAGGTAGCATGAACATCACTTTGTTTTGCTCAACTTATAAGCAAGGGAATGGGATCTAGGCCCAGAAAAGTCATCGCACCTCTGTACCCAGCTCTCCTCAGATTCATCACTGACTTTAACACTACCTTCACTATGTACTTGCCAGGTACATGCAACAGCTGGAGCATCCACAGTAGTTTCTCACAAAAAGAACACAGGGCATAAACATAATGCCTTATGCAGATCACCTCATATCTATATACGCTGTTTCTTACAGACTGATGAAAGGCAATTTATGCATTGTATACAAGGACCCCTTGGATCATGCTCTGATGGCCATTTTGCACCAAAACTACTAGACCTAGGGATTTAAACTTTGCTTGTGACTTAAATAGGACATGTTGGAGGGGAAGGTAAGTACCTTCTTTCTCTGGAAAGGGCTTATAATTCATGTGAAGCAGAACCCCTCCCTAACCCTATTCAATCACAATCAGGACTAGTGGATGGGAAATCAGAAGTTCACCAGTGGTCTGACACCTATATCTCTAAAAGACAAAAACAGACATTTATTCATGCCCTAACTAACATGCACCCCATAAAATAGCTTCTAAGGCACAAAAACTTGTGGGACACATCTGGTTTGCATGTTTTGTATGGCTAGGCTTATAAAGGCCTCAATGATCATAAGACTAGTATACACCTATGAATCTGTATACCTGTATATGTATCTAGATCTGTCTCTCTCTCTCTCCCCCTCTATCTCTGGATTATGTTGGTTTGGTTGACTGGGAGTTTGGTTGACATCTGTTTAAATAACTGCATTTGGTCAACTATACAGATACTAGACAGGTGTGTGAGATCGACAATCCCCAGGGTAGGTGAATATTCCCTTTCCCTGGGGGATGTGTGATCTTGGAGTTAGTATACATAATTAATGGAGTTTGGGGGAGGGGGGAATGTTCCTTATATATATATATATATATATTTTATGAACATGTCAAGTACTGGAACTTTAAAAAATGAGCAGTTAAACTCCAAACAAAAAAAAAATACAGCGAAAAGAAAACATTTTTGTTTTTTGCAGAGGACCTCCTCTGCACCCCCAATGTTTGGGGCTGTACCTCCTGTGATGACCCACCATTGGACCATTAATCAAGGAGCCTCAATCCTCACCACTGGCACCAGTGAGGGACATACACTAAGAGGATTGCAATAAAATACACAGTATTTCCAGATGCAGCTGTCTGCATCAAGTGCAAAGTGCAATTTCCCTTAAGAGCACAAAGAAACCACAGACAGTCCGGGGCTGGTTTCTCCCTCTTTCTCCAGATCCCCAGTAAGACTCCCCACTGGCACAGCTATAGAATCGAGATCTCAGCTGAGTGGCCAAGCCAAGACCTCCAGCACGTTCGCTGTCTAACCAGTGCTTCATGTCCCTGCCTAAGTAGTTGACACACACATTCTTTGATGTTTGATTTATACACACAAACCTGGGAAAGGCTGGCACAGGTTTACTAGCTATGTCTCTTTTTCCCCGGACTAAAAGGTAGTTATCATTGCCACCAGCCAACTCCTTATCAGCTACTTTAAGGCCCTTAACAAGGGGTGTCCAATCTTACTGTGCAATATTACTATTAATACAAATGGTAGTTTGACCAAGAGTAAGGCTATTAGGAATGGCCTACAGTGTCACCAAATAAATATGTAATTACTCTCAAAGCTTAAACATTTCTACACAATTCCACCACAATGAAATAAATAATAAAAGAACAAGTCAATACTAAATATATATTCACAGTGACATCAGAGTTCAAAACCACAGGAAATATTTACGACATTGCAGGACAATCTCAAATAAATAAAGAAAAATGTCTAAACTAAGTTTAACTGTATCATGACTATATCTAAATGAATTACTATACCATAGTTAACTTACTTAAGAACAAGGCAGATGTGGTGAATGAATCTTATAGTTGTTGTCAGGTCAAGACAGAAAACAGAATGGCTCAGGAACATATTTGGCATTGCCAGTAAGATGCCCTTGAGTAAAATCATCCTGCACAAACTGTTGATATAAGTCAGATAAGTGCCATATGTTGGAATTTTGGGGTACTGCTGCCTAGGTTGCCTGCATTCACATTATATATTACATCCTGTACATTACAATCTGGCACCTGAAAAAGCAGAATCTGCTTCAAATAACATAGCTTCTCCCCTGAGCAACATGTGGGGCCTTTATATTATTCTAATGTGGGTGCAATCTGTGTCCTCCAGTACCCCAGGAAAATGAGCAGTTTCATAAAAAGCCTACACAGTGTTGGACGTCTCTTCTATGGTACATGGAAACCACATATTCTTTCCACATGCTGTAAAGTGACATTGACAAACTGGTGCAGTGTCCTTGATGAGATATGTGGGATACTTCCACTGTGTCCTTTGTTGGCTGCTGATAGATCTCTCTAGGTAGTATTCATAGAGCAAAACATACCTCGTTATCCTAAGGGATAGGTGTTTCCCACATCCCATCAAAGTGCAGATGAGGAGACCACATCTCGATCAGTTCCTGCATAGAGACTCTATCAACACATTAATGGTCCATAATTTCAGCGTTGTGAAAGTTCTAGAATGTTAGGTAGAGGTGAATGATATTGTGCCACCAGGAGTGATGAAGAATAACATTGTGACTATCAGACATAAGTAAAGCCTCTTGCATATACAGGTTTGTTAGTGCTGTGGCTACCTCATACTTCATTCTGTTATTCACCTCCTGTAACTCCAAAACTTTACTGTAGTCATTAACTGTGGATTTAGCACCTCTAGTTATGGTGTATGCATATAAATATATATGCATACAAATATGTCTCTACATCACTCTGACACATTATTTACACAGATTTTCATCCATGGAGTTCCGCCTTTTAATATTTTGTCATTATACCACCATTAGTATACTATGAAGGCCTCATGTTTCCCAACCTTCCCTAATAGTAATCCATGTCTCTGAATGACTTACACCACCAGGATTCAGAAAGCATCCCAGCACTGGTAGTAACAGTTATGTTAAAAAGGGGATGTTCACACATATGGTGATTTGTGATTCAGAGACATATTAGATGCAATGAATTAAAGACCTCATTTTCTGCTAATTTGCATGTCTCTGAATCACTACTGCTTGAGTTAATCAGCACTTTCCTGTGGCTGTCATTCACTTTCCCACACACATACACACATTTAAACACATACAGCATGCCACTTACCTATCATTGAGTTGACACAACATTCCAAGATGCGTCTCCTTATTGTTGTGCCCCTGCTCTTATAAATCACAGATCCTTACATTCGGTAAATAATGAGACAATAGTTTTATTCCCTTTTGTGTTTGTAAAATGCTTTGTGAAAACAGAGCTGTTGCTTTACTACCTTTTTAATTTAATTGAGTCAAACAAATAATTTACTCTCCCTGGTGTTGAGTGTTCTTCCTGGTTTGTATTGAAGACTACCCTCACATGCCTGGTGTTGTCAAATGTTCCTCCTGGCTTTGTACTGAAGACCAACCCCACATGGCTGGTGTTGTCGAGTGTCCCTCCTGGCTTTTTTTACTGAAGACTACCCCTACATGTCTGGTGTTGTTGAGTGCCCCTCCTGGCTTTGTATTTTAATATTACCTGCACATGCCTGGTGTTGAGTGTTCCTCCTGGCTTTGTACTGAAGACAACCTACACATGCCTAGTGTTGTTGAGTGTTCCTCATGGCTTTGAAGTGAAAACTACCCCCACATGCCTGGCTCCCACTTGTCATTGTACTGAAGACTACCCCCACATGCCTAGTGTTGTTGAGTGTTCCTCCTGTCTTTGCACTGAAGACAAACCCCCACATGCCTGGTGTTATTGAATATTCGTCCTGGCTTTGCTCTGAAGACCCCCACATGCCTGGTGGTGTCGAGTGTTCCTCCTGGCTTTGGAGTGAAAACTACCCCCACATGCCTGGTGTTGTCAAGTGTCCCACCTGTCTTTGTACTGAAGACTACCCCCACATGGACACACTCCTGCTGTTGCTCTCATAACGCATGGACTGCTACAATCATTGAATCATGACAGTCATTGGCGTTTCATACTTCTTCTTATGTAAAATGCCACTGTACTAAATAATTATTTAGTATAGTGGGTTAACTCTTCTGATGTGCTGATGTTTTCTCTATCAACACTTTGGTAATATGTAGAAGTATACCTGGTATCTAGTGGTGGTGCAAAAGACTAATAACATCGGTTTGAGGTGGGAGTGTACATGGATTGAATTATTTTTAGTGCCATTGGGTCATGGTATGAACAGTATCCTTCCTGGCTAGTGTTCCACCCAACAGTTTCCTTGTTAATCCAGAGGAGTATGGAGTTATGACAGCAGCCTCTCCCTCTCTCTCTCAGACAAACACACACACACACACACACACACACACACACCCTTCCCCATAGATCACACTAATGGACATACTCATGCATGCTTCCTCCCACACACACCTACCTAATCTTCCCCTTTACAACCCCACTACTGTGTCCTTATAGGCAGATACACACATACACAAACACTACACATGCAGCCACACACATTCACAAGAATGTCTGTCTGCTAAACTCCCCAGCATTTACCTCCACCTTGATGAGCGACAAGAGCTATTGACCATGTGTGTTAACACAAGTGAGTTTGACAGGCTGTATTAATTTAGGCTGAGCAATTCTATTAAATGCTAAGCTTCATAAATGACTTACACGGGCAGTTTTGGGATACAGTATACTACTAGTCAGCATATGCTTTTCCTCCAGAATACCTCATTACCATTTAGCATGGCTACAGAGACAATTCACCATGGTGCTGTATTTTTCATGTTAAAGCACCATGGTAGGGCTGTCCCTGTTTTGGAAATGGTCACCATGAGGTATACATCTCATGAGCACCTCATGGTAACCTATCTGAATCAGACCCCTGTGTGTGTGTAAATGTTGAGTGTTGTGAAAAGTAAATTTAACATAAAAAAGCCATAGATGTATGTTGAGCCAGCAAAATTACCTTATGTCAAGATAAACTAGTAACAGATGGATTAGCAATGTATAAATGAATATAAAAAAAAAGTTAATGTTCTGGCCACAAATAAAGACAATTAATGTCAAGATGTAAAAATCTGAAAATTTTGCAATTGGCACAGTTATAAAAATGAATTGAAAAAAATTCTGTTTTGAGTTTGTTGTGTACGACCTGTGCTAAGAGATATAATTTTAGCAAATGATGTAAAAGACAAAAAATTAAGTCACAACCACTGAAAATATATGTAATCAAACAAAGCTGAAAGAATAATTCATTTACTGGTACTCTAGATATGGAAATATTGCACACTGATAAAACACTGGAGTACAAGTAAATGTGAGATCTGTACAGAGCAAGCCAAGATATATAATACAGTTTCTATTTAAGTTAGAGACTAGGGCAGACTAATGTGATATTTGCTCAAGCTTTCAATTAGCTGTGGCTGAAATGAGTTGAAAGCATCCCTGAAGAAGTTATTTACTGCTTATTCAGTCTACCTGGTGTCACCAATGTGTCCGACGTTAGCCATGTCCCAGCATAATAATAAATAAATAAATGTAAAAGTCAATTCCAGGAAGCTGGAATATGAGTTGCTTCAATACTCAGATGTTTGACCTGTGAGAGACATGGTAAAAAATCATGGCTCGTGAAAGCAATGATGATGCAAAATTGTAAAAATTGGTCTTGGGGTGTTTGCCACATCTACAGTTGTCCAGACTCCCAGGAAAGCATCAAATTGAAATAAAGTCTTCAGTTGCAAAAGAGTTGCACAGAATGGCAAACATAGGTGAGACTAAAATTAACTGAACCGAATGACAGGGAAAATAGTTGGTTACTGTGGCTAAATAAAACAGGACTTATTAATGCAGAGAACCCTAAGACTTAAGTAAAGTAATAACAATGGAAAGTTAGCCATTCTGTACAAGTATGACAAATATGAAATTGTTTTCTTTGCTCGATACCAGCCACAGGTTTGAATAGATTAAGCTAGGTGAAGAAAGCTCCAACGTTGTACAATTCATACAGTAATTGAAATATACAAGTCTTTCCTTTTTGTTGTTTCATAAAATCTGACATTTCATGACCTCAAGGACATTAGTAGACTAGAGCCGTTTGATAGAATTGTTTCTTTGAGTTATCAATTAATATTCATTACTTCATAATGTTGTCCAGCCTGCTTAGACTCTCTACTGCCCCTTCTTTTGACTACAGTCTTTAACAGCATCAGCATCTTTTAAGTGAATTGTATTATGTGTCTAAAGTATTTGGCTTTTAGTGTTATTATTCAGTCTTCTAGTGAACAGTTTGGATGTATAAATAATGTTTGGAACAGTCAAATTTGTCATGGGACATCTTTAGTGTGGGGTAGATTAGTTAAGGGAAGGCTGGGGTTGGAATGGATAGGCAGAGAAGGCTGTTGTTGTATCTTTCGGCTTTTCCCGGTTAGGGGTCGGCACAGCGGAACTCCGGTCCGCTAATGATTGGCAGTAGATTTTTACGTACCGAGTTGCCAGCCCTGATGCACAACCTTCAATGAAGGTACGCCCATTCACGCATGTCTCGACACAGAAGATGCTTTAGCTGAGAATCGAACAGGACATCTTACTGTGAGGCGACAATGCTACCGCAGCACCACAACCGTAAGTTGCATAAATGTAGTTAGGACAAGGAAGGGTTAATTTCTGGAAGGATGGAGGGAGGAAGTGAGGTAGGGATGGGGAGAGTCTTAGGGGTTTTTGAGTATTGGGAACTGCTTTGGGTGCACATTTTGGCATGATTTTGTTGAGTGCAGGATCATGTCTGAGATGTCCTGAGGTTGGCTGGTAGTAAGGTAGGCCTTGGGGGATTAATAGGAAAGGAAAGATGAGTAGAGGTTTCCTATATTAATTTTTTTTTTATTGGGGTCGCTGGAGGTCCAGAGTGTAGGCATAGGGCTTGGAACACTAAATATGTCATGGGTAGGAAGCTTGGTGTATCCTTAATTGCCTTTATTCTTGGGGGTGGTGTGTTCAGCTGGCTGGAGGGGGGTAGGCTTCTTGAGGTTTTCATGTCTGTCATGTGGTAATGGTTGGCTGACTGGCAGATGCTTTTACATAATAGATTCATACCTGGAGTGCTCAGTCTAATGACCTTGGAGCCTTCGGTTGGGGAAATTAGTGTGTGATAAGCCACTGGCCCACCAACTACTGTCATCTCATTGAGTTCATTGCTTCAGGTGGCAGCGTACTTCATTGGTGTTCTAACTGGGGTGGCCGCATTGCCGCTGGGATGGTGGAGCTGATGGTAGTGGTATGGTGGAATATTTCCTGTGGTAGTGGTTACCAGCTTGGTGGTGGTGATTTTGCAGACAATGAGACACCAGCATGTAACAGCCACTTCCGCACATGCGTGGTGGCTGTTTGAACAAAAAAAAAGGGGGGGGGCGTCCGTGCATACCTCTCAACCTGTTATAGCAAGAAACCTGGACAAAGCAATAAATAATGGTGGTACAATGGCCCAAAAATAGGTACACTTGTTAAATATTGCACTTAGAAACTCATTGGTATGAATTTTCTGAAGGGTATCAAGTCTGGAACTTAAATAACTCATGGTTTTCTGACTGCTAAACTTGATAATTTGCCAATGATTTTACAAGAAAACAGAGGCAGTTGTTTGTTTGAGGTTGAGTTAAAAGTAGTGTGGTGTTACTCTCCTCTGTGGATGGCTGGGAACATGGCCCCAGTGCCCCCAGAAGTGCAGTGACCGACTTCCTGTTTGAAGAGTTAATGAATGAGCTGGCTATGGGCAAATCTGCCTGGGGTTTGCATCAATTTTTATGACATGCCTGTCTCAAATGGGGTGGAGTGGCTCCACATTCTGAATGCTGCTGCAAATATGAACTGCTCCTGTAGAACAGACTTAACTTCTAATCATGTTGCATTCCTAACTGTAGGGCAAGTGTACTGAGCTTTATCTGCACTATAAAGATATGTATCACCATTTTAGGAGGAATGGACCTAAAATATGATGAAGATAGGGGAAGAGGCAGGCCGGCTCTAATGTTATAGATTTTGGAAATGGAGTGTTTAAACTGTGGTGGTTGCGAGCCAGCTCTGCTGTTTGAACACCCAGTGACATTGGGGAACTGTGGCACTACAGGAGAGGGTGCCTTTAAAGTTTAAAACATTTTACTGCAGTTTCCCTTTCTTGCAGTTCTGGTATTGCTGCCCTTCTCTATAAGAATATATGCAAAATTCTATGACAAATATCAGATAGCTACTCTATGTGTATATTTGTTTTTCTTTTTTTCTGTGTATGTTATGGCTCAATTACAGTGTTCTTATCTCATTCCAGGTGTCAGTGGTCAATATGGAGGAAGTCCAGGCTTTGAGACAGAGGTGGGCAAACATTGTGGCTCAGGTGGAGGACTTTTTTCAAGAGATGCCAAGCAGTGAGATTACTGGAGCAATGGCACCGGGTCAAGCCAATAATAAGAAATGGCAAAAGGTGAGGGGCAAGCAGGGAGCCAGAAGCAAAAGAATGTGCCAGTAACAGCCCAGTGAGGAGAAGGCAGCAGAAGTCTCTACAGTGGACTCAGACCTTGCTGTTCCTGCAGGTAATGATTCTACCATTCTTGTGAGGGGGCTGGGTCAGTAGTGGCAGGGGGTGAGGGGTGCATAAACTGGGTGACAGTGCTAGCAGCTCACATACATCTTTAGAGGGTCCTGTCGGCAACATTGGGGGTCTGCAGAGTTTAGCTGGAGAGGTGTATGGTTTTGGGGAGCAGATTTCTGGTTTGGATAGACCAGCCATGGTTGATAGTTTGTCATCATTGGGGAAGATGCCAACCTTTGCTTAGATGAGGTGGGATCAGATTTTCAGATGTGACTGGGTGATTGGTTGCCTACACTTGCACTGGGGAAAGGGAGTGTGGCAGTCTTCCTAAATCCTCACATACCCTCTTCAGTAAAAGAAAAAAATTTGGAAAGGGGAGTGTGTTGACATTTTTCATTTAACTGATGCAGATGGTGTCCAATGTTTGTTGGAAGCTGAGACAGCGAATGGAAAAGACCTGTCAGCAGCCATAATGGCCCTCGGTCAAAGGTGAGTGGGAAAAATGTGGCCGAGAACATGGGAGAATTGGGATTTGTTTACTATACAACAGTATGGCTGGAGAAGGATAGCGCTTTTGCCCTTCTGCTCTTGTCTTACTTTTTGACGATGCGGGAGGTGCAAAGGATATAGGCTGGCAATGCTGGATTGTGGTAGGATCAGAGATTTTGCAAAAGGAAGGCGGTTGATAGGTCCATGCATTGGGAGATGAGACACCTTGATATATGGCTGTTCAATATAATGGACAGCTTCAGTGTGGGTGGTAGAGGGAATAAGATAGGGGAAGGAGGTGTTGGAGTATTTTGGGCTTTCAGTGCAGGAAGATGTGCTTGGGTGGCATGCAGATTTTTGCATGTTTGCTTGAAGTGTACAGCCATTCACCCAGCAGTGCAGTGTGGTAGATGTGAGGGTCAACTGGTGGGGCAAATGTCATCCTTTGCCAGAGAGAGTGGGTTAGTGGGGCCATCTCCAGGGTTACAAGGAGTATGTGCTGGGGTACTTTTCATGGCTGGAAAGTTGGAAAGATGGCATCTCAGGGACACATTCTCCTATTAAGGTGCATGTTTGTGCGACAGGCTTCCACAGTACCCTCAACCAGTAGTGATTTGGGAATTGATTGAGGGTTTTTGAAAGGGGTTTTCTATTAAGTCTAAATTGGTAGGTGATGGAGCAATTGGGAAATTTTGAGATCAGTGAGAGGGAGGGAGGATATTTTGGAGGCTTTGGAGGAAAATAAGCAACATGCAGGTTATTGGGCCCATTTGATAGCCCTACATTCACCAGTTTTAAGGTCTCACCATTGTCATTAGTAATTAAAAAGAAGCCAGAGGAATTTCATCTGATTCACCATTTGTCTTGCCATGAGGGAAAGTCTGTCGATTACTTCCTCTCCGTGTAGGAGGCTAATGTGAGTTATGCATCATTGGATGATGTGGTCCGAGTCATTAGAGGGTTTAATGTGGACATCGAGTCTGCTTTTTGCCTTTTACCAGCTTGAGAGTAGGATTGGCCATTGTTGGGCATGGTGGTGGAAGGCAAATTTTATTTTGAAAAACAAAACGGCAACCTCCTCCAAAGACCAAACCAACAAAATAGGAAGTGCACCAAAAGGAGAAGCAGTCCAACTATCAAAAGACTGTTAATAATCCATGCGTTTTTCCACCTCCACGGACTTCATCAGATACAAACCATTAAAACAATTGTCATCTTAAATACATGCTAACCAATCATAAAATCTATTCAATTATGTAATAAATATTGTAGTATCTTAAAAATCAATTGTATTATAAATACATAAAATGTCTTTTAAAATATTTAATTCATAAAAAAGTGCCTATTCTGAATGTATGTTGGTATATACTGCCATCTACTTTAATAGTGGCTGAATGGAAATGTATTCATTTAATCCTGGATATCTATTTGACCATAACTCCTATAACCTATACATTCTTCCCTCAACTCCTTTTAATTTGATCCAATACAAAAATCTAAACTTATATTATTCACAGGCCATAAAATACCCTTACTATTTAACCAATAATTTATCTTGATTTATAATAAATTCACATTGTATGCAAATTTTATTTTGACAAAGCCATGCCAATGGGATGTTCAGTAGCCTGCTCCACATTTGAAATGTTTAGCATGGCTTTACACCGGATTTGGCAGCGGTGGGTGGATACTCAGAGGGCAGTACATTCCTTGGATGACTTTTTGTTGGTAAGAGAAGGGAATGTGGGAGCTGCAGTATCGGTGTGTGAGGTTCTAAGGATGTGCGAGGAACTAGGGGTTCCACTGGCCACCCACAACTTGGAGGATCCGGTGAAGGTATTAGATTTTCTGGGGTTGATGGTGGATGTGGAACAGGGTTTGTTTTGCTTTCTTGGGGAGAAGGTAGCTAGTCTAAAAGAGAAGATAGTTTGGATGAAGGCTAGGGACAAGCTGCATGTGAAAGATGCTATAGAACTCTTAGGACTCTTGAATTTTGCCTGTCAGGCTGTTCACCCAGGACGGACCTTTTGTAGGTTCGTAGCATTTCTCTTGAAGTAGGGCAAATGTAAGCATCATTGGGTGAGAATTGGCAAATTGACAAGTGACACGCAGTTTTTAGACCAATTCAGTGTCATCACCTTTTGGCAGTTAGATTGGGTAGGCCAATGGCAGTTAGATTGGGTAGGCCAATGGGATTTACAACTGTTCACTGATGCTGCAGTTGTTACAGGAATGTTTTCTGGAGGTGAGTGGTTTGCATTGCAATGGCCACTGGAGTGGCCAGAGGAATGGAAGCGGGATGTTGCTTTCTTGAAGTTGATGCTGATTTGGGTAGCATCAGTAGTGTGGCAGGAAAGGTTGAGGGGCAGGTGGGTAGTTTTTAATTTTGACAATGTTGCAGTGGTGTGGGTTTTACAGGTTAAGATGACTAAGTCTGAGCATTTATTGTTGTTATTTTTCATAAGTTAGTTCTGTAGAATTTGTTGATTAGTTTTTCCTTCAAAGGTGGGCATGTGCTGGGGGTGAGGATTGGGATTGCTGATAGCTTGTCTCACTTTCATTTTTCCAGGTTCTGCAGTTGCCCACAATGGCAGCAGACGACCTGGTGGTGGTGCCAGATGAGGTGTGGTGAATTGGGCTGCAGTGATCATGAAGATGGTGCAACAATCCTGGGCAGTGTCCACCAGGAAGGCTTACAGTAGGGCATTGTATGCTTTTGACAGGTTTGTTGTGCAGTTACCGGAGGAGGCATGTGTTTGGTCAGAAGACTTCTTGTTGCGATATTTAGCCTGGGCTAGGGCACAGGGTAAAGTGGTAAAATTGGTTAAGGTAGACTTGGCAGCAATTAGTGTGTTTGGTTGGGTGGTGAAATTGCAGGATTTCATTAAATCCTGGATGGTGGGGCGAGTGTTGAAGGGATGGGGTAGGGAGGAAGGTTTGAACAGGGACAAGCGTTGGCCAGTGACAAGGCAGGTTTTAAAGGTTTTGCTGTGGGGTTTAGTTAGGGTAACCAGAGAATCTGTGGATTATGTTGTGTGGGTGATGTTGAATGTGTGGATGTACTTTGGGGCTTTTAGGGTGTCAGAGTCGCTGGGGTTGTTGGTCTGGAAGGATGTTATGTTACTGTCTGGTGCAGTTCACATTAGGTTAAGGACATCTAAGACTGACTAGGTGGGCAAACGTGCACAAATAGTTTTAGAGAAGGACAGGTTGGAGCAGATGTGTCTAGTGGTGTGGATGAGGAAATTGTTAGCTTTTTAACTCATTACATCCGAGCGACGCCTCCAGGTGCATCTGCAGTTACCTCCTACTGCTCTAGCTCCTCTAAATATTACTTGTTCATACTTGCATTAATAATTCCAAACTCCAAAACCATGCTTTCATAAAAAGAATATTTTATATTTTATCTTAGAATGATACATAACACACTTATATTGATATTTGATATTTTTAAATGAGTAATGAGTGTTGTGATAACTTCATTTTTAACTTCATTTTTAAGGCTCACTCCACACCACTAGAGTTAAAAAGGGAGCTCATAGGATTTGGTTTTCCAGTCAAAAGGGGGTAGGGTGATAACAGGGGGACAGTTGATTTTGTTGATGAGAAGGGCTTTCTGTAGAATGGGCTTGGATGGAGAGAGATTTTCTACTCATTCTTTTGGGGTGGTAGGGCATCAGATTTGGCGAGAGGGGGTAGTTCGATTGAAGTCATTAAGAAGGCGGGGCAATGGTCTTCCAATTTTCTTTTGACTTCTATTATATAGGGGATGGTGATTGTAATTCTAATATTAATTACATTTCCCCCCTATGCAAAAGGATTCTAGGAGGGCTGGTGTTAGAAGTAATGGTTCTGAGTTGGGTTTACACCGGTTCAGTTGGAGAGTTACATGTCATGGAATGAGAGGGCTCAGTTTGAACCAGCTGTTTCAGGTATTTACAGTGATACAAGCTCAAGTGGGGCTTCCTAGAGTCTTGCTGGTGCACCTGGCAGGTAACAATTTGGGTGTGATGCCAAAGCGTCAGTTGGTTTATCAGATAAAGGAGGATCGGTTAGCTTTAAGGAATTTATATCCAAGTGTGTGCTTAGTGTGGTCAGAGATTATTTCTCATTTATCTTGGAGGAATGCTAAGAAGTTCTCAGCAATTGAACACGAGTGAAAGTTTGTAAATTTTAGATTGGCAAAGCATTTGGGGGCAATGGTAGTGTGATGCATACATCATAGAGAGTTTGCTGACATGGAACCTAGGTGATTCAGGGAGGATGGGATACACCTTAGTGATTTTTGGTTTAGATTTGTTTAATTTAATTTGAATGTGGGATTGTTTTTGGAGGAGTTGGTTAAAGGTTGGTGTTAGTAAGAGGGAAGAGCCTGAGTAAGGCTGCTGGGCAGAGAAGATGGACGGGCTTGTCCCTCTTCTGTTCCCCCTCTGGTGTACATTTTTTGGAGTAAGGAAGTCTGAAGTGCTGAAACTGAGTGGTTGGATGCTGCTTGCACCTGGTGGTTTGAATGGAAATGAGGTTTTGGGATAAAGGTGAGCAGTTGGACACTGCCTGAAGTGTAAGAATAAGTGAGTTGATAGAGGATGCTGCTTATTCAGGAAGGGTGAGTGGTGCTATGATGCCCTTATTGATGGCCAAGAGATGTTTTGATAATATGACAAGAAACTAATGTATGATTAATAAAGTTATAATGCATTTGTTTCTTATGTTTGGGTCAATAAAGGTCATCAATGCCTTTTGGAGTTTTGTCTCTTTATTAAAGTGGAATGTGGCAATTCAATTTTCTTGCAGTCTGTAGAATTCTCAAAAGGTTTTTCCAAGACCAGAGTTCAAAAGTATCAACTTTACTTATTGTTGATCTCCTACAGCCATGCAGTTCTACTATGGAAACATAGATTCTTGACTATAATGACCTTTCTTTGTTTACCATTTGGCATTTTTGTGTATTAGATATGTTTCTGAGAACAGTAGCCCAAATGATTTAAAGAAATTATGGCATTTTTAACACTATTTCAGATACTTTGGTCTGAAATTCTGCTACAGAACAGCATGACTGGAGACCGATTCATTTTTTGAATCGAGAGAGAGAGAAAATAATTTCAACCTGAACGAAAGTGCACTATAAGAGTTAAAGAAATGAGTTGACTAGTCCATGTTTTAACTTCAGAAGGCCTGAAAACAGATGAGGACAGAGATGTTATGCATTTACCACAACCAAAAATGAGACTTTTTAGCATGTTTCAATATTTTTCAAAGACCATTTCTAACTTACCAGGCAATATTGTGCTATTAAATTTGTTAAACCTAGATACGACATGCCTTGCTGTGTGGCACAAGAGAAGCTCTGAAGTGCTTAAGTCAATAGTCAGTCAAGTTCCTGTATTAAGGCACTTTGATATTAATAAGATGGTCAGTTTTTTTATTGATACCAGTGGTGTCAGTGCTATTATTTTATAAAAAGAAAATCATACGGCATGTGCTCCCAGAATGTGCACCTTCACAAGAGATATTACAAGATTGCTTTTGAATGTTTAGGCTGTGATAAGCTTCATATACGAGTTGGTGTTTTCCGATTCTCCTTTTTATTCTGTTTATATTGCATCTGTTGGAACGGAGCATTTCCTAAGTGGGCTGTTTTCAGCTGCATACGATCATTCCTTACCCTAGGTTTAAGAGAAGAGATTTAAGTAAGTATCACTTTGGTGGTGCTCCCGGTCACTAGGATTACCTGCTATTGTCTATAGCAGGTTGAAAATAAGAGAAAACCACGACATGTTAGAGGAAGGTGGCTAATACATGCCTATGATGACTGCTGAGTGCTTCCTCAGTGATAGCAAAGGAGAAAGGTCTTGGACTGTTTCTTTGGGCTGTCTTGTTTCAGGTCTTCTTGTTTTCTTTCTGGTCTCCGAGGATATAGGAATGCTATAAACTTAGAATGAATAAGCTTCAGAGCACCTTTTCTTTAAAATTAAAATAAAATAAAAATATACTGTAGTCCTTTGTTCTTGGTAGAAACAGGACAGCCCAAAGCAATGCTCTGAGATCTTTATTCATTTGCTAGCACCAAGGAAGAACTCAGTGGTTGTCATAGGCCCGTGTTAGCCAGCTGGCCGATGTTAGACACGTTGTCCTAGGTTTGGTAAGTGCATACTTATTTATTAAATCTAGCAGAATCTTCACAAAGCCATTGAATTCAGAGTCAGCATCAGGTGTTACATTTAGGTTTCTACAGTTAACAGTATTAAGTTTCACACAGAGCATTCTATGGAAAATGTTCTACATTTCTTACGCTGACAGTTATTGCAACATCATCTACAAAAGAGCATATGTCAAAATGTCATGTCCAGTTATAGGTCACATAAGTGGTTCCTGAGCATTCCACTGCTTGGGAAAATTATAAACATTTACTCCAAAGTCATTTTGTTCCAGATTTTTTGTCAGTTCTTGCCAGTTCAGAAATAAGTGGGAATAATCCCATGGTGATAGCTTCAGTGCTGTATTTGATCCAACTTTGTACTTTTAAAAATATGATAAAGACTTTAAAATACTGGGGTATCCATGAACAATTTCTGTGATAGTGATTTATGCTTTAGGTATTTTAATATATATGTGTGTGTGTGTGTGTGTGTGTGTGTGTGTGTGTGTGTGTGTGTGTGTGTGTGTGTGTGTGTGTATATATATATATATATATATATATATATATATATATATAGATATAGATATAGATATATATTAGCTGCTCTAGGGACCTAACCCTTGTCACCACAATAAACAGGACATGCTGGAGGGATAGATTCCTGTCCCAGAGACTTCTTATACTCTGGAACAAGCTACCCATCTATGTCAAGCAAAGTTCTTCATTAGCACTCTTCAAGAAAAATCTTGATGAGTGGATGGGAAATAGGAAATACACCCCGGGGATCACTTCTGTGTCTCTGCTGGATAGTGGCACAGGAAAATAACTTTCTTGGGTGGCATAAGCTATGGAACCTTGCTGGTTAGCCTTACATAGGCCCTTGGGCCGATAGCCTAGTACCTACCTATGAATGCATATATATATATATATATATATATATATATATATATATATATATATATATATATATATATATATATATATATCTATATATATATATATATATATAGATATATATATATATCCACAGATATGATTACTGTATAACTGATTTAATGTTGCGATCAAAACAATGGCACAAAGTTAGGTGAAACATGACTATAACTGAAAACCCTTAACACTGAACCTGTAAACATTCACCAAAACTAAAGCAATTTCCTTTTGATATCTTTACACTAAGACTATTCCACACCACTAGACCAAAATATGCCTGAAAACTGGTAATATTATGGAAAGAGCTTTTTTTTTAAGTAAGATGTAGGGTTAGGACCAGGGCAGGGTTAGGGTTAGCATGCATTACTAAAGTGAGAGGTGGCTTCACCCTCCCCAGCATAACCTTAGTAATGCATGCTGTTACCCTGACCATATTCCTACATCTGCCACTAACCCTGATCCTACCACCATACCTTCCTTTAAAAAAAAAAAAAAAAACTTTTTGTAAGTAAAACATGATCAGGCATTTAAACATGCACCAACATTTATTTGGAACACTAGCTCTATCCCCTTACCCCTTATCTAACCCTTATGCTAAGCCCCCCACACACACACACACACACACATGAAGACAAAGAAGGTGTATGAAAAACAGAAATAGGAAGACAGGAGATCGACAATGTCACCAATATTCATAGGAACACTGCAGTCCTTTTTCCATACCTAGTATAGCCATTTGTCAGCTCAGGTGTTGCAGTTAAATGTAGACTATATATTTTTTTCTAAAATTAATCAATCTTTAATAAATAATTAATGAAAACTAAAACATTTAATAGTACAGACAGCTCCACTCTGAAAAATAATGTAAAAATAAAATCATAATATACTTTGGAATGATTGTTTTGCCAAGGAGTAAGCACCATCCTGCACTCCAAAACGTATGTTGCGGCCTCACATCCAGTCTTCTTGTGTGCCATCTACAATGTCATACAAACTTGGTGAAAAACAAAAAAAATGCAAAATACATAAAAAAAAATCAGCTATTACATCTTCTCTGACTTCCATGACAACCTGAAGTGTTCTGCATACATGAAGATACCTGTTGAGTTTATGAATAAGGATTTACTGTATCTTCACCTGGTTCCAAATACAGTTTTTATGATTTCACTTAAAAAAGTAATAGAACAGAAGGGTTTATATCAACATGCACCTTCTAAACAATATGAAATATGAAACTCTAATGTGGTATTATTGAAAAAGCAGCTATGATTTACTAGAGAATGTGAATGTTTTTGAGGGAGAGACCAAATACATGAGCAACTTCTGAACAGCTAAGAGGTATGATGTCACTGCCAAAGTGATATTTGGGATACCAAGGGCACTAGCATTATGAAGCTTTAAGCATGAGCAGTTAAAAGAATCAGTTCAGAAAAATGCAAATTAGCCAATAACGAGGGTTTCCTCATTGCTGCTAAAGCAGTCACTCCATTTCTTTTGCCATTATCCTTTAAACTGATCTACATGTGGTTGGCATTTTACCTGACTACAGAGTTAATTTTCTGACTCCCAGGGTAAGTAAATTCTTTCATGGCAAAATGAAAATGTTGTAACCTTTCTTTTCTTTTTTGACTTTTTAAACACAGGCTAAGTTTTGCTATCTACACATTTTGTTGTTTTTCTTCCTTTATGTCTATACTTAGGAATACATTTCCTTGAAAACTTAATAAGCAGCATTGATATTACTTGTATAACTAAATAATTAACTGTTTGCAAAAACAATAGCATTGTTATTAGACCTAGGATGATGCATATATTTTTTCTTTCTGTAATGAGTGACACATTTGTGATGGTTATGTTACTCTTTCCCTATATTTTTGATTTGTATGAGATTCGGAATCCTGATGTGTAGGAGTGAGTGTTGAAAACATTTGATTTATAACGCATAGTAGGAGGGCACTGGAGGCAGGTTTAGCAGGTAAAGTGCGATTACTCATTTCTTTGTTCTTGAAAAGCTTACAAATTGCAAATGCAAATGAACTGCAGAACTTAGATGCAGAGGCTAAGCCTCGTAGAGTGATATTACTGTTCAAGAAAGAAGTAAAGAAAATGCATTAGTTCAAAACACCTGAACAGATGTCCCTGTCATACTTTAATGGGCCAATTGTTTCCCCACTGTTATGCAACAGTGGCATCAGAATTGCTCACAGTTTGCCATTTTGGGGATAGGAATTATCCCTGGTGATCAACTATTTTTTTATCTGACAGGAAATCATGAAAAATTATATGCAGAGAGGAGTTTGTTATATGAGCATGTCTTTTTTACCATCTTCATAATTTTGTTGCTTAAAAAACTGAGAAAGACCTTGAAACATATAACTGTTACATTTCAGATTGCTATTTTTTTAATGCCATTATGCCAATTAGTTTTGATTCTATTTTTTTTTTTATTGTATACATCCTTTTCAGACAACATGCAAGTGGTGCATTTTGCCTCATGGGGTCTCTACAGGCAGTAAATGGAATGCATTTCTCCATCAGGTATGTCTGTCAAAAAGGAAAAGTAATAAGAAATATATGTTTTCAGCAGCACGCATCCAGCAGAGAGTGTTTTTTCACAACCTCATTCTGTACTACGTTTCCTTTACAGCTTCCCCTTGTGTCATTGCTACTACTGTTTTGATGGGGCAGCCTGTTTCTTCATGCACACTTGCTGATTCTATCAAATACATTACTGTTCTTCATTTGGGTTATCATGGCTGATTTCCCTAGATGACTTTCTTTCTTGCTGTATCTCATCTTTGCCTCATATAAAACAACCTCTAAGGGTTTTAATCCTCTTTGTTAATGTTGCCTTGTTTCAAGGTTTCACAGGTTTTACTTGGCTTTGCAGCTTTTATACACTGCAGTGTAAACATATCAATATTTTTATCTCCACAGATTCATTCTATTTCTTTTTTTTCTGGCTTACCATTAGAAGTATTGCATTAGTCATGATATTTCTTTATTTATGTATGTATTTATTTATTACAATTTTTTAGTGTGATAGTCAGACTGGCAAGAAAGCTACTCCTTTTTAGAGGCCCAGGGAGAAAAGTTCCTGAAAAATTCCAACATTACATAAAGAAAGCAAGCAATCAACAAATAAACAAACTTTAATCAGGAGTATCATTAATTGATAGCAGCACCATGCTACATTTTAATTGAGTATCATTAATTAATAGCAGCAGAATTCAAAGAGCTATGAAACATATTTGTAAATAAACTTGGTAGAAGGAGAGAAAAGTAGGAAATGGCAACTTATTTTTAAGAGGTGAGAGAGAATGTTTTAGGAGAGGTAGAAAGAAGGAGGAGGAGAGGTAGAGGATACAGAGGAGATTTTGGACCAATAACTGAGGGTACAGAGCTTGCAAGGAATAGGAGATAGAAGGGGTAGGATGAATATCATCTAGGAGTTGTACATGTGATACGTCTTTCCTTCATCTTTTAGTTCCGTCTCTCCAACTTAGATGCTTTCATTCCTGACGTTTTTTTACTTATCCATGTATCCAGTTTTTTGGAGACCTCTCCCAGTGTTTTCTAAATTTGAATACATATTTATTCTCCTAAACGTTACATACAAAACATAATCAACCCTAAAGCAAAGTACAATTACTCTTTTAATTACATTTGTAAGCAACATACATACTTGACTTATAATGTGTCACACATTATTTTTATCGGATACTATTTAGTAGTGATAAAAATGCAATTGCTTGATGGCGTTCTTTTCCAAGGTGTATTTTATGCATAAAGTGTTTCATAAATAATCATTCCAATGTGAGGATGCAAAATATAAACATGTTGCAAGTTTTCTAACTTCTGTGTAACTGCTATTATGTATTCACTCTGAAATTTTCTGCATTTACCTGTTACAACTACTCAGAATGCAACATGTTCCGATACATCTTTGACTTTCTGAAATTAAAATGCAGAAAATATGAAAACAAAACACATACAGACATTTATATTTACACACACATATATATATATGTGTGTGTGTGTGTGTATGTATACATATATATATATATATATATATATATATATATATATATATATATATATATATATATTTTTTTTTTTTTTCTTCTTTCTTACTTTCTTTTAATTTCAAACTATGGAGTCAATTAAAAGATATTTTGCATATATGCACTTTAATGTCCACCAGTAAACTGTATACTACATACTATTTAATAACTCTATGTCTTGAATTCTCCTTTATTTTGAGATTCTATTGGCAGTTTTTACCAATTAAAATATTTTAAATGAGACTTTAATTTCATGAAAGCTCTTTCAGTAGTTTACTTTATTAAATGTACTTGTTAAGAAAAAGTATGTATCATTTTGAAATTTCTGAGACCAGTTTGAGATGTCTATAAAGACCTCTTTAGTTTGCAATTATCTGGACTGCAGGAAACTCTGAGTATATTTCAGATTATATACCCTGTGTTTATGGTTTTAGTATCTTCTCCATCAAAACAAGGTCTGAATTGTATGCAAGTTACATAACAAAAAGATGTGATAGTAGGAGCAAGAACTCTTTCTTCACATGATGCGAGGGTAAATAAGCTTCAAAGATAAAATAATAATCTTATTAGTCTTGTTAGGTAGAACAACATGATGGATAAAAAGTGAATGAAGCTAGAAGACTAAAGAGACATGAACTGTTATCATGTGCATTGGGTTATTCTTCCCTCACTGGCTACTTGGAATAGATATGACTTGGATATGGCTATGATACAGATAGGACAGTATGTCCACCATCTGCCTTACAGGAGCAGGATATATGTGGACAGGATCCATGGTTATAGATGCATGTTGCAAACTGCATGCAACATGCATGGTTATAGAAGTATGTTGTAAATTGTACATGCCAATTAAATATAATTAGCTGGCAGTGTCTTACCCTTCAGTATGTGGGGGGGGGGGGGCTGTCTGTGTGCATGGGGGTTTGCAAACTTTCAAATGCCCTAAACATCTAATCTGCATTCACCAATGTTTTATGTTAGTGTTACATTGCAAAGTGAGCCTCTTTCACTCCAGCCACATATCCATTATTCAGTATGGAAACTGTATGCCATTTCATCTGAGGAATAGAGTAAATGGTTGTCAAGGTGTGTTTGGTTGGTTCTGAGTCTCCTAGAATGGCATTTAACATCTGCTTATTCCCTAAAACTGTAAGTTCAGTGACTGGCTTGAAAAGCGACAATATCTGATTGACTATCCGGGTTAGTTAGCTGAAAGCCTGAAATACATCTGTTGGTCAAACTGATCAATGTGACCATCAAGGTGCATATATAACAGTAAAAAGGGGGGGAAATTCTATATTGAAATAATTGGAATGAGTATGTGGCTATAATTGTAGCTGTCAGGAACTAGGGTATGTGGATGACATCTACTGTCATATTGATGGCGTGCAGTGCCGGTGTGGATGACACCTATTGTCATATAGATGACATGCAGTTCCAATGTGGATGACACCTATTGCCACACAGATGGTATGCAGTGCCAGTGTGGATGACACCTATTGTCATGCAGATGGTATGCAGTGCTAGTAGTAGACAGAGGGGAACACACAACTGTAGGTCTAATTTTGTCTCTCTCAGGCTTTGCACCTGGACATTAGTAGGGAATTTTGTTGGCAAGAGCAGCACAGAAGTTGTCATGGGTAAGGGTTATAAGGGATGTGGCAATAATACTGAAGAACAATATGCCAAGACAGGGTACAAGTACAAGAGTGTGAGTTTTACATCACATTAGCAGAGAATAACTTGTACAAGTTCCAGAGAATCTTCTTAAAAAAATGGCAAGATTTGAATCTTGAATTAAGCAACAATATACAACAACTGTACTTTGACTTTTTGAACCCATAGAAATGAAATTGCAGAGAGAAATTGATGCAGCATATAATATTATTATGGAGAGATTCAACACGGAAATATATAGCGAAAATAAATGACATCTCAATGCAAATCAAGTTATATGGAGAGAAGTTAAGAGGGATATTAAACAAAGAAATTGTACATTGACAATATGGCAAATTTGAATCTTGAATTTAGCAAACAATATATATATACAACTGTTACTTATTTTGACCCAAAAAAAAGAAAATGAAATTGAGAGAAAATATAATGTTATATATAAATGTTATTGATTGAGAGATCAACCAACAAAATATATATAAAAAATTAAATGACATCTCAATGCAAAAAGAAGAGAAAGTTAAGAGGATTAAATTAAAGAGGGATGTACAAGAGTACAAGATTGGGCAACAGATTTTTGTGTGGGGCACATATAGAAGAAACAGAATGGAAGCAAGAAGAGCAACAGACAGAACATGAACAACTCTGGAGAATCCACCAGTGATGGAAGAAAACTACAATTACTGATGGACTGACACCACCACCCTACCCCCTAGCTCTAAAAAACCCTAGATGATTCATTACGAACTGGTACCATCAGAAAAGCAATGCGACACTCACCAGAACATGGGGGACCTTTTCCAAGGACTGTCAGAGACTCATAGACCTGAGGGGATTTGGCAAGAAAAAGAAGTGCTATGACTACTTTTTAGAAATAAGGTCAAAAGAATAGATTTTTTTAACTTGAGAACTGAATATATGATCTATGCATAAATTTGAGGAGAGAATAGATATAGTGATTACCAAGCTGAAAGAACCCTAGTACCCAGTCTTGAAAGGCCTGCCGAAGATATAAAAAGATAGAACCGATACCCATGAGACCGACCGTCTCTCTGGCAGATATAGAAAAATGTTTGAGCCAATAGTGAAATGATATAGAACTATCCCTCAGAGATACAACACATTTGCTGAGAGACTTTAGAATCTTTTGACCTCCTGGAAAAGACTAATGGGAAACTGCTTTTGGTCACCTTGGATGTTGGAACTGTGTCACATGCATCCCCCCAATGACTGGGACTCTCAGGGAGTAAGAGAAGTGTTAACCAAGCACAAAACAACTAGGAACAGGCAGGATTTGTAGATGATGTGATTCTGGCATGGGATGGGACTAAGATTCACACATGAATACTCCTATACAGAGGTAAATTTTTAGATCTAAGACTTTTTAGAAAAGCTTGTTGGAGGAATACCCTCTTGGCATACAGCAGCATGCATCCAGATACACAATTCTCGAGGTTAACCAGGGCTATGCAAGGATAATACTTACAACAAAAATAGACAGACAACATGGAGAGATTGTTTACAGATGACACAAGAGGAGTAGTAGGTCAAAGACCAAATTTTTTTTTTTCCTGTGATAATCTGAAAATAAAATTTCATACATCATAAATGACCATGTGTCAATACATCAATCCTATGCAGGAATCAAACACCCACATGGACATTTCCATTTCACACCTAGAAAGTATACAAATTGTGACAACCAATCTCTAGTTTGGCTAATTGTTGTGACTCATGCTCAGCGGGTTCGTTGTTGACCAAGAAGGAAACAATGAGAGAGCCCTAGTGAAAGAGATGGAGATGTTTTTTAGATGTTTTTAGATATAGTTTTGGCACTCTAGTCTTTATCATTGAATGAGCATGAGCGATATATATATATTTATGTTGATAAATTTGGAATACACATATATTTCTTATCAGTAACAGAAGAAGCATCAGAGAGCTTATTTCATTTAGTGTGACATTGCATTAGAAGTCTTAAGACCAGATACACTTTAAATCTTATTTACTTCACTTTTTATGATGTGTCTGAATACTTTTGAATTACACCAGGACTGACAGTTTTGTTTTTATACTGGCGAGAAGAAAAAGTTGCCATGATTTTCAGCTGAAATTTATTTATCGAATAAAGACTTTTTGTTGAAGGTGTCTCGTGGTGTATCCTGACTAGTTATCTTCTGTGACATTAGCAGAGTTATTCAACTGTTCCTTTAATTAGACTTGTCATAACAGTAACCGAACAGCTAAGGTAATGGCAAGCAAGGCAGTAGATGGGACCAGAGCTACTGTAGGGGAACAGTAACTGCTCCATTCCATTGTTCGCTCTTTGCTGGAATTAGCAGTGGGGCAAGAAGTCGTTTACAAAAATATACAACATGTAAAGAAATAAAAAGAGGAGGGGGTAAAGACAGAAGACAAAAACTGTGTTTCTCACACAACTGCAGCATATGTAGTGCTGTGGAGCAAAAATGTACAGGTGAACCACAATTGCCACAAGGCCATCAAAATAGCTATAGGGAATTTAATCAGTATTCTTAAAAGCCATTTAAAAAAAAGTTCTTAAGTGACGATTCACTGATTGCTGTGCAGTTAGTCATACAGTTTATAGGTAATCATTTATGTTTATGTAATGACTTATCACACAATCAAGGATGTTAAAAAGAAGTATATTAGGGCAGCAACTTTCAGAAGAACTGTCAAGGGCAGGAAACGGCTAATCAGCAGCAGCTTATTAAAGCAGGTTACCAATTAACAAGAGCACTAGCTGATGATACCCAATTAACAAACAAGGCACAGCTTAAGAATTAACATGCAGTCAATACTAATTTAAACTCCACTCACCGCAAATTGCCTGGTGTAATAAGGGAACAAAAGTCAAAAAAAGTTGCAGCAGTGAACTGATGTCTCAGTCTTGTTGAATAAATGCGGGGACCACAAGACATTTTGGGGCACTGGGAGTAGTACTAGAAACACACCGTCCACATATAAATTAAAAAAACAAATAATAAAATGATAATAATAATAATGAATAATTATTAAAGCATACTCAGCAAAAGGTAAAAGAGAGGGCAATAAATCGAATGATACTACGTCTGTCATCATTTTTTTTTTTAATAGTGAGAATCATGATCACTGCAGGGACTGCAATAAGTAGGCGCTTCATTTTTATTGCATAGATAAGTGGGCATAGATGAAATTAGTAGTTTTTGACAGATGTATTTTATTTTCCTTTAGGTTTAGTATCACATCATAATTTGAAGGCATTATGGGAAAGAGTAAATACTTGATTTTAGAAAAGGCGGCTAACCTAATTAGATCTTTCATTGAAACTTGGCTAGGCAAATTGGACATCAAGGTGGCATTTAAATTATTAGCCATACAAAAACAATATTGCCTGAAACATGAGTTGCCTTTCAGAACTAGCTTTATTTTGGCACAGCTATGCCAATGGGCTGTTAGACAGCATGTGGCATCATTGTAACTTTTAGCACAGCCTTATGGTGTTGGGTGCAAAGTACCCCCAAATCAAGAAGCTGTATATTACCACAATTACTTTTTAATTGTCGTTGAAGGTGGGCACTACAACATGACACTTTCATAGATTTATGCAATGATTCTGGGGTTCCACTAACAGAAGAGGAGAGCAAGCCTTTTCTGATATACTGCATTGCATTCTTAGGGTTAGAAATTAGTGTAACCAGACAATCATTTAAGCTCCCTGGGGAAAAAATAATGAAACTGAGATTGGATATAGAAACCTTTCTGGCTAGACCAAAATCATGTCAGACAGTGTCACTATTATGCACCCTCATCTTCACTTAGAGTGATTCAGCCAAACAAAACCTTCACCAAGTCAGTAGCCAACTTATGAAGAGGTGGTTGGAAAGTACACCACTTGGTGCGAAAACAGTGGAGGAAGATTTATAGAATGAAAACAGTGGAGGAAGATTTATAGAAGACATTCTTAGACCAGTTCAATGGATTCAATGTATTACAAGCCAATTGGGTATTTTCAGACTCATTACAACTCTTTAGAGATCCAGAAGCTGGTCATGGAATGCGTGGATATTTGGGGGGAAAATGGTTTTCAGTGAGATAGCTACACTTCATGCCTGAGGCAGTTAAGAAAGACATTATGCTCTTTGAGCTCTTACCTATATGGGTTGCAGTGTAGACCTGGCAAGATGATTTTAAGATCTAAAAGCTCATTTTAAATTCTGGTAACTAGGTGGTGTCCAAGTTATTAGAAGAAGGTCCTTCTATTTTCCCAGAGTTCTTTCAGTACTGAGTCAACTAGTGTTACACTGTTTAAGATTCTGACATTTTCTGATAAGCATGTACCTGAAAGCAAGAATAACACAGATGACAACCAGATGACAACCTATCCTGTCTGCAGCTTTGCAGGTTTTGAATTTTGGCACCAGAGGCTCACCATATGCCTACACTAATTCTTCCACAAACATGGCTCCAGTAATTTATAAGATGGGACTTCAGCTGTCTGTTGCAGGACTTTATTGGAAGGTCTTTTTTAAGGGATAATGGGATAGTGTTCCAGATCTTAGATGGATTGTTGGAGAAGAGAGAGTAGTGAATGTCGCTAGCCATATTATTAGTCTTTGTTATTTGCAATAGAGTGTTGCCTGTGGAAAAATGAGATCTAAAAGTTTGTGTGGGTGGATGATGTTGGAAAGTAAATGACAGTTTGGGGAGGTTATTGATTAGGTTGTGGGTAGTATGAAGATGAAGGGTATATAAGTTTGGGCAGGAGTACTGTAGATACAGTCTGCTTTCATGCACAGTCAGTCGAGTAACCTTTGATTCTGAACAAGCTAGTTTATGATTTTTTTCTTAAATGGATGTTGAATGTGGCAAGCTGAATTTCAGATCATCGTTGTTACTGACTCCTAGTAGTATTGTGTGCTGAATGAGTTCCATTTTTGTGTTGTTAGAGGAACTATACAGAAAGTAGATTTTTGGGATTCTAGCTGTTTGGGAATGAAAACAAGAAATGTAGATTTCTTTTGGTTGAAGACACCTGTGTGTTGGGTAGCCATATTACTAATGAGATGAAAACATCTTGTGTTAATTTATATTGAGTGTCTAAGCTTAGGGCAGATAAGTATGGAGTCACTGGCATACTGGACAACAGAAGCACTTTTCCTGACTGTAGAAAAGGTCATTGATGATGATATAAAAGGACAGGACCAAGGATGGATCTTTAGGGATCACTGACTGACACTGTCATGGAAAGGTAGTATCTTGTTTTGCTATTTGACTGAGTGGGAATTATTGGAGATGTAGCTGCAAAACCGTCCAGAGATGAGTTTGTGAATCCTATTCTGATGAGTTATTGTAAGAAAAGCTGGTGGAAGACTATCAAAAATTTTTGATAAGTCTAGAAAGAAGACAGATATGGATTTTGCAGCAGTTTTATTTATGGTAACAGAGATAATGAACATGGGAAACGCAGAGGTGGCACTACAGGGTGGGTGAAATTCATGTTGGTATGAGGAGATAAGTTGAGTCTGATTATATTTCTCTAGTACACTAGAGACAGGACGGCTATGAATTGATAGTTCAGCTGAGGTGTTGCCTTTATATACAGAAACAAATGCTCATCTTTTTTCTGGAGTGATGGAACATAAGATTCTTTGGTGGATCGATTAGTTAAGGCAGATACCTGGGAGGTGGTTTCCTCTGCTGTAGGTCTGAGGTATACAGCAGGTAAGTTGTCAGTTGCTAGTATTGCAGCTCTGCATTTTAGATGGTATATGTTATGCATGAAATAGGAAGAGACTCAAATGAAAAGAACTGGGAGTGATTGCTAGGCTGGGATGGAAATTGTATAGTAGATGTGATTATATTACTGAGTAAATAGGAATCTGAGTTGATGGAGTGGGAATTAAACAGGTGGCAGTGTTTTTCGAAACACTAATGTTGGCAAGGTGAATGGAAAGACCAACATATAGAAGTTGGTTTGTGGAGGACCAGAAAGATTTGGGCTTGTTGTTTTGATCCTGGATATTTGTACAATACTATTTTTGTCTCCTTTAACTTGGCATTTTATATTCTTCCTGAGATTTTGTAATACTGGAGGTTTGTCTGGGTTTAACAGTGATCCAGGTTCTCTAGACATTGTCTCAATTTTAAAACATGTTTAGTACTTCTATAGAGCCAGAGTGATGGATTTGATTTGACTTTATTTAGTTATGTGAAGCAAGTTCATTTAATATGTTTAGCAGAGTTTGGTTCACTTCATATACTGCTGCATCTAGTGAGAGCTTTAGATTGAGCAAGTGACAGTGTTTTAAGTTGGAGACAAAGATACCTTTGAAGTTTGAGAAATTATGAATTTCACTTGAGGTGATGGCATTTTTATAAATGTTGATTTGCTTTTTAATGACAAAATGGGAAGGTGATCACTTAGAGAGTCTGTTAAAGTTGAAGAAGACGACATTTTGTGAGGAGAGGTGGTAGGAATCAAGTGTAAAGTAGTTTGTTTATTGCATTTTTGTTCATAAGAGTTGGAGAGCTGATAAGTTGTGAGACCTCATACATGTTTATGGCATTAGTAGGACGGTCAGTGACAACAGTGCACGATTCATGTTAAAATCACTCAGTTTTACTTTTTAGTGGAATATAAGAAGAGGTCCAGCAGAAGAGGCCTTCTGCAGTATCGATATTGTTCTCCAGTGGTTTGTAGATCCTAATAATATCAAAGGGATTTTTATGGGTAAGTTTGAGGAAGGAAATGAGGATGCCAGCGTTATTAAATTTGGGAGGGTTATGAGTACAACAGATGAGCTGAAGAGGAGTTTTATAAAGATTGGCAACTCATCATCCTTCTCTATGCTTGCTGTAGTCTTATATTATATCTTGGGGAATGATATCATCTTATATGTCTGATTTTAGCCAGGTCTCTGTTAAAACAATTATGTCGGGTTGTGTTGCATTATCCAAGTATAAATGTCAGCTATCTTGTTGGTGTTACTTCTGATGTTTGTGTGTATGACATATAGAGAAGAGCAATTTACAGGACTGTAAGAATGGTGCTTCTTTTGGGAGTACAAGGACTATGCATGGGGTACATAGGGAAAGTTGGACCAGGGCTGGGATGAATATCGCCATTTAGTTTTATAATTAAAGGATAATAGGAAGGTTGCCATTTAGTTTTATTTTCATTTTTTAGACCTAGCCTAAGAAAGGAAGGGTTGGCTGTGATAATGCATGTTTTGCTTAAGATAGTTGGTAGTGGATATGAAATACAAGTCAGATGCAAATAAATAGGGATACAAATTAGATCTTTGTAGAGCAGGTTATGGGATGGTTAATTGGTGGTAGATAGGCATTACTTGATAAGTGGGCTAAGAGTAGTATTGCTGAGATAAGCAATGCTTATAGGTATAACAAGAGATAAAAAGGTGGATTTGCACAAGTGCCTCAGGAAATGGAGAATATGTGTAAGGTGTAGGAATATTTAAACTCAGTTGTTTACAAAGGTTTGAAGTTATACTAGCAGATATTGTCACTGTGAAAAATAGTTTGATTTGACCATTTGAGGGTAGAGATAACAAAATTAAATTAAGTGGGTAGAAATGGGTCTATTGTCGGCCATCGAATATGCTGACCATCGAACAGCTGAACATCGGACAATAAGCACTGAAAGTTCACTCAACAAACTTTTATTTCATTAACAAGGTAACTACTTGTCCAACACTTCCACATCTCATACATAGAAGTGTTTCAAACCCCTTTTCTCCACTGTAGTGTGGTCTTGGAGTTGGTATATCTAGTAAGGAGTGTGGAGGTGTGAAACCCCCCACATTGGGGGCTTTGATCATGCACAAACACATTATATATAATAATCTGTGCAACTGCACACCACCTTACACCTGATGGGGTGGAATCCTTTTTTTTTTTCGCTGACATACTGGACACTATGTGGAGAAGTTGGGGCCTTGGCAATAAAGAGGTTACAATCAATGGCCCCATAACCTCAGGAAAAGAGCTTGCTTTCAGAATACCAGTGTAGGGGTGGTCCTTTCCTCTGCTGTGTGTAAAAACCAAGTATGCCTCTGCACATGCATCATATTAAGGAACTGGCATTGGATTCATGAGGCAAGCATGTACAAAACATCTAACCTGTCCCCCATTACATAAATCCTTCTAAGTTGGGAACTGCTGATTGAGGGCTCTGTCTGTTATTCTAAAAGTCTATTAATTCTGGTTTAAGCACTTGGGCTTCAGGCCAGTTATTTTACATTAAAAGGGTTCGTGGTCTGCACTCTTGTTGGAGGAGAGGCTGGACTCTGCCCTTCTGAGCTGGGAATTTCTAGTTAAAGGCTTATAGTGCCTGCATATTTGAACTACTTCTTACTGAAATTGGTACACCTTGTTTGCTGTAGCATAGACTAGATCTAGGCCTGCTGAATCTAGCTTTGTTTGTATAACCTGAGCACTAATCCAGGCATTCTTTAAAGTATTCAATTATATTTATTACTGCTTGGTAGTAACTTGATTAAAGTGTAGCTATCATTCTAAGTCTTTTGGATTAAGCACTTGGGCTTCGGACCAGTTGTTTTACATTAGGAAGGTTTGTGGCCTGCACTGTGGTGGCAAGACAGGTAGCTTACATCCTTCTAAGTTGTGAACTGCTGATTGAGGGCTCAGTGTCTGTTATTCTAAAAGTGTATTAGTTCTGGTTTAAGCACTTGGTCTTCAGGCCAGTTATTTTACATTAAGAAGGTTTGTGGTCTGCACTCTTGTGGGAGGAGAGGCTGGACTCTACCCTTCTGAGCTGGGAATTTCTGGTTAAAGGCTTATAGTGCCTGCATATTTGAACTGTTTCTTACTGAAATTGGTACACCTTGTTTGCTGTAGCATAGACTAGATCCAGGCCTGCTGAATCTAGCTTTATTTGTATGCTTGTTGTTTGTTTGCTTGTTATTTCCCTGAAACGCTAATTCCACCTAAAATGCGGCTTTTCAGCGTTTCTGTGGATCCCTAGTGATATCTGCATTGCTTACTGTACTTATTTCCTTGTTTCACTTGAAAGAAAGTTACTGTTTGTCATTTTTGCATTTAAGTTACCTGTAACACATTGCATTTAAGTTACCTGGCACTTGCTCACTAAAGCAATTATATAAGTCAGCACTAAAATATTAAAAGCACTACACCCTAACAAACTCCGCTTGAGTACCTCATTCCCCATTGGCCCTTTTTTTCAATTATAAAGGAATTCCCAATACTATTCCAGCATGTCCAAAGGTCAGTTGTCAATCTCCTCTCCGGTCCAGCTGGTGAATCTGGGAATCTTGAGGCAATGTTACAACTACCTCATGTACACAGACAACCCGCTCCTCCTCCCAACAAATTCCAACACATGTGAGAGATGCAACCATATAGCCATACTGGAGGCTAAGCTCTCTCAACTCAGTACTGGCCAAACCAGTCAGGAGGAGAAGGAAACCACACTCACTACAATTCCAGTCTCACATAGACCTACCACGACAGCAAACCAAACACAAACACACAAAAACATACTCGGAGGCTCTAAATAAAAATCTGCCTAAGCAGCAGAGACCTCCAAAGCAGACACCCAAGCAACCGCTACCCCAAAACAAAACACGTGCAACCCATAGCTCACAAAGCCAGTGTGCCAAACAGTCACAGCCCTTAAGGCTAAACAACACACCTGATACACTTGTAATAGGTGACTCTATCGTCAGGCACACTGACGTCCCACTCACCAGGCTGAACAAGGAGTAGGTCACGGTGAGCTGCCTGTCGGGCGCTAGGATCTGCCACATAACACAAGCACTCAGGTCACTCCAAGGCAAGTACAAATATGACTCGGTCATTGTCCATGCAGGTGTGAATGACCTGAGACGTACCTCCCTGGACTACATGAAATGAGACATAGAGGAGCTCTCTGCGCATGTAGCCCAGGCCAGTATGACCCTGACCTTGAGTAGCATCTTACCCTCACCAAGAATGATGCCACAATATGAAGACAACATGATCAATTTCAACAATTGGCTTAAGTATTGGTGTCATTCAAAGGGGATCCAATGCCTGTCAGCCTGGGATGACATGCTCGACAAGCCACAATGCTTCGCTAGGGATGGCTTGCACCTGTCACCCCTGGGCTTTCGGATATTGGCAAAGGCTCTTGCTACCCCCATAGTGCCTTTTTTAGGCAAGGCTCAAAATACAAACCCACCTCCATAGGTATTACAAGGGATAAGAAACTAAGAGTAATGCTACTCAATGCCAGAAGTCTAAACCTCAAGATGCACACACTCAAAACTCTCCTTAGCATGGAGAACATCGATATCTGTGCAGTAACAGAAACCTGGTTCAAGGCTCCCTAGAGTACCCCAGCACTACCAGGTTATACCTCATACCATGCTTTTTGGCCCCAAATCTTGGACTGTACTACAAAAGGAGGGGGAGTATCAATATTCGTCAAAGATACCCACACCTCCAGGTTGGTGGCATAGCACGAAGCATCAGAGACTATCCATGTGCAACTAAAAGTGGATAAAACAGCCTTCCAGTTTATAGCCTGCTACAGATCACCTTCCCAACCCCAGGAACCCCACTCAGCCTTCCTGAGAACACTGGAAAATATGAAGGTCTCTCCAAACATCATTATATTGGGCGACTTCAACTACCCAAACATAGACTGGGAGCATTACTCTAGCTCCAACACCCTAGACCAAAGGTTCCTAGAATTTATAAACTCACATGCTATGGAACAACTTGTTACTAATCCCACAAGAGGGGAAAACATACTGGACCTGATCATCACCAACATGGGGACTCTATGCTCCAGACCAGAAGTGTATCCCTCACTGGTAATATCAGACCATAAACTAATCTCACTGGATATTCACATCCCGACTCCACCCCCTGCCATGAAAACCACAGTGAAAAACTTCTCTAAAGCAAATTTCACACTCCTCAAAACTGAGGAGGAATCCTTCAAAGCCCGGGCCTGTGGAAAATACGGCCCAGACTGCAGAATCCTTTATAAATGCATTCTATGAACACCTTCAGGAATGCATGGATCATGCGATCCCAAATAAAGCCAAGACCCTATCCTCCAAAGGCAGACATCCTGTCTGGTGGACCCCAGCCATAAACAAACTATACAATAGAAGGAGGAAGCTACTACATGATAGAGCAAAATCCCAAAAAGGGAAGGCATCTCTGATCAGTATTAGCAAAAAACTACGGGCACTCATAAAATCGTCCAAGGCCAGCTTCGAGAGAAAAATTGCACAGGACACTAAGGATAATCACAAGGCTTTCTTTAGTTATGTTAGGAACTTGAGTGGGAATTCCCAGATATGCTCGGAATTAGTCCAAAATGACAAAAAATACACCGAACCCACAGACATTGCCAACATCCTAGCTGACAGGTTCAGCACAAACGTCTCCCCCCCACCAACAAAAGGGCAAATATCTATCCCAGCAGAGTTCTGCCCCCCTGACATCTCAGTTGCTCAGGTAAGAGCTGCCCTCTCCAAAGCAAAAAACACAGCATCAATCAGACCAGACGGTGTCCCAGGCTGAGTCCTACATGAACTCCAAGAAGAGCTAAACCCAAACATAAAACTACTGTTCAATCTCAGCCTTACTATAGGATATGTACCCAAAGAGTGGCGTACAGCAACAGTGGTCCCTCTCCACAAAGGTGGTGCCTCAATGGATCCAGGAAACTATCGCCCCATAAGCCTAACTTGCTTGGTCTGCAAAGCTATGGAAATGATCATCATATACCTCATAAATAAAGATATTGGGGACCTACAGACACTGGATCCTACCCAGTTCAGGTTTGTTAAGGGCAGATCCTGCTTCTTAAACCTGGTCAAATTCTTTGAAACAGTCACCAAGTCCACTGACGAGGGGAAGGTGGTCCACACAGCCTATCTGGACCTCGCAAAAGACTTCGATACAATACCCTACTCGGGCATTATAGATAAGCTTACCAGCTTAAATATAAACCCCCATGTCACTAGATAGGTTGCAAACTGGCTCAAGGACAGAACCCACATGGTTAGAATTGCTGGAGCCATGCCAGACTCCAAACCAGTTACAAGTGGCGTCCCACAAGGCTCCGTCCTGGGACCTCTCTTGCTCGGTATATATTTCTCGGAGGTACAGGCCATCACGGAAGGACTGTGGCTGACCAAGTTCGCAGATGACTGCAAACTGGGCACCATAATCGACTCTCCAGCCGACACAAGCATCCTCCAAAAGGGCCTCATAGAAACAGACAACTGGTGCCAGAGCCATGGCCTCAAGCTAAATGCCAAAAAGCGTATAGTCATCACCTTTGGCAAAAACAAAGTGCCCACAAATTACCACATAGGTGGTAATCCATTAAGTACAGAAGAAGTAATTAGGGACCTGGGGACCCAAGTTGATAGCAATCTCTCATTTGACAACCACGTGGCCAAAGTGGTTAGAAAAACATTTTATATAGCCCACCTAATCATGAAGGGATTCACATCTAGATCAGGGGAGGTCATCGTGCCTCTTTACTCATCCCTCATCAGGCCCATAATTGAGTACAATGCCCCTTTTGGGATGTACCTTACCAGACACCTGCAGCAACTGGAAAGACCCCAAAAGTACCTCACCAAGAGGATCAAAGGGCTCAAACAGATGCCATATGCTGCCCGGTTAAAGAAACTCCAGCTCTACTCAGCAGCATACCGCCTGCTCAGAGGCGATCTTTGCCTGAAGTATAAAGCCATGTCCAACCTGGAATTAATGAACATGCTGCACCTCAGACAAGCTACGCACTCGAGAGACTTGAACCTCAGCACTGAAATAAATTGGACATGCTGGAGGGACAGATTCATAACCCAGAGGCTCCCTTCACTCTGGAATAAAATCCCAGTCCAGGTTAGGCAGAGTCCCTCATTGACTCTCTTCAAGAGGAATCTTGATGAGTGGATGGGATATCGTAGGTTTACCCTGGGTATCACTTCTGTGTCACTGTTAGACAGAGGCACAGTATACTAACCTCGAAAAAGGGCATAGCAAAATTAATTTAAAATGGGTGGCGAAAGCCAAACACACTCTGGCTAGGCTTATAAATGCCCTATGGCAGATAGCCTAGTATGAACCTATGAACCTATTAGGGACTGAAAGGTCCCCATAGTAAGGATGGTTAGTGCTACTCAAGCCTTGGTCCACTGGAATAAGCTGTCCATGCATTCTGCCTTGACTCCATATGAGTGTGGTGCATGTCTTCTAACTCTCGAATTGTATGTCTATGTACATGGGAGCAGTCAACAATGTTCCACTCATGAAGGTAATGGTATATTAGCAACTGACAAACACTTCTGCAATGTGGAGGGTGATGATACAGAAAATCACAGGCAATGTCTCTGAAGGTGGCCACTAACACATTCTGTCCATTTAGTGCTGATGTTTGTACAGACATCTTTTATACCATAAAATCCTGCCATTCAGTACAGCTAATCACTATGGCCCATTAGCTAACTATGTGCATTGCTGAGTCAAGCTCTCATGTCTGAGTTTTCAGTTTGTATACACAATACATCCCATTAGCATGTTCATTAGTTCATACGTGTATACTAGGCTAATGACCATCAGGACCTTTATAATTCTAGCCATGTTATCCAACCCAGTTGAATCTCTATGTATCCTAGATGTTTGTCAGGAAGGGGTATGTTAGTAAGGACATTTCTAAAGGTTAAGTGTGGAGGGATATGCTAGTATGGGCATAGTTACTGCCTGCCTCAGTCTATCAGAGATATGGGGGCCAGACCCTGGGGTGAATTTCAGATTTCTTATTCACTGGTCAAGGTTACGGTTAAATAGGTTAGGGATGGACTCCGCTTCATATGGATGCAGAGCCTGTTCCAGAGCACTGGGGTCTTCAGAAACACATATTTGTCTCAACAACATTTCCTTTTTATGTTGAAAGCAAAATTTAAATCCTTGGACCTAGGGTTTCTGATTATGTTTATTTTGCAGATATACAAAAGGTCCATCAGAGCTGGCTCTGAGGATGCCTTGTATACCAAGCACAGATCACCTCTCACTAACCTATAGGAGACTGAGCATAGAGACAAGGATTTAAGGCAATCAGTATAGGATGGGCTCTGCTTCATATGGATGTATACCCTGGATTTTGCTAGTGGACATTCTAACTGTTGCATATATCTGGTCAGATACATGTCAAAGGAGGCATATTACTCAACGATGGGCACTATGACATCCTTGGATATAGATACTATGCTCTTTGTTTTTATTGATGTTCTTGCTACCTTGGTCACATGCTGGTGAAAGGCCAGTTTACTGTCTACATATGTCCCCAGATCCCTAACTCTTATTGATGGAGTAATTAGCATAGGTGGCTGTTACTGCAATAGGCAGTATAATGCATTTCTTAGCACTGACCCTGTCAACAGTCATTTGTCTGTGTTAGACAATCTTGTAACATGTTTGTGTCATGGGGACACTTTATGATAGTTCCTTTACTTCTGAGAAGTAGATGAAATAGGAGCAGTGCTAGCACAGAGCCCCGAGGGACCACACTGGTGGCCACCACAATAGTGAAGGTGGTCTCACCAGTGTTGACTTCCTGGGTTTTATCTCTGAGCCATCTGGTAATCCAACAAGCTTTGTAGGAGTCTGTGGCCAGTTTGGTAAGTTTGTGAACTATACCTCAGTGAGATATTGTGTGGAACACGTTAGCCTGATCCAGGTAGGTGGTATGCACTATTTTCCTATCATGCATCACCTTGCTGACCTTCTCAAAGATGTCCACCGGGTTTAGTAGACATGACTTCCTTTTACAAAGCCAAACTGGTTGTATCCAGTGTCTGAAGGTTGCTTATGCCCCTGTTGATAATTTCCATGATAATTAATTCATGGATAATTCATTCATGGCTTTGCATATTAGACTAGTCAGACAAATGGTTCTGTAGTTTCCAGGGTTGGTCAATGGTCAGTCCTTGTGAAGTGGGATAACTTTTGCAGTCCTCCCTTTTCATGGTATAAACTAGCCTGTTTTGAGGCTACAGTTGAAAAGTTACTCAAGCGGTTTTTAACATGTCATGTTTCAAGCTATTTAGGAGGCATCGTGGGGGGCTGTAGCACACTCTCATATTGATGTGACACTGGAGAGTGTGTAGCACACACTCATACTGACGTGACAATGACCGAGAAAGTAAACTCATAACTAGGATTGTCATGAACATGCGTAGCCAAGGCATTGTCCAATCTCCCCTTCTTAATGGCATACAAGTGCTCATACATTCTGTTCTGTAACTTCCTGACGGTCTTACCAATGTAAAAACTGGGACATGATGAGCATTGGGCAAGGTATACCACTTGGGTACTGGCGCAGTTATATCTACCTCTGATCAGGAACTTCCTGTTCCTAATTGAAAAAGCTGTGCCCACCTTGACATATCTACAAAACCTACACGTTACATTTATACATTCCAGCTTGTTAGGGAGCACTATAATGTCTCGTTTCCAAAATGTCCTTGATGTTGGGGCCTCTCCTGAATGTCACCAAAGGGAATTGGTTAAACCCGGCGGGCACAGCTTTTTCGATTAGGAACAGGAAGTTCCTGATCAGAGGGAGATATAACTGCGCCAGTACCCAAGTGGTATACCTTGCCCAATGCTCATCATGTCCCGGTTTTTACATTGGTAAGACCGTCAGGAAGTTACAGAACAGAATGTATGAGCACTTGTATGCCATTAAGAAGGGGAGATTGGACAATGCCTTGGCTACGCATGTTCATGACAATCCTAGTCATGAGTTTACTTTCTCGGTCATTGACCAACTATGCACTGGGAATGTGGAGGGGCCAGAGTCGCTCAGATTGGAGTGTAGAGAACTCATGTAGCAGTTGAGGTTGGAGGCTTATCATCTTCCAGGCCTCAATAGTATGCTATCTATTAGTTGTTTTCTTAAACTAAGAAGTTTAGTGAGGTGATGAGTTTATTGATGGGAGGTGTTTTTTGTTATAGCTGCCGGGTTTTGTGGACCTGTTCAGGCAGTCCTAGCTTTAAGTCTATTAACGATTCAAATTTTAAATAATGTTTAATTATGTTTTTTTTTTTTTTTTTTTTGGTGCCATACTAAGTAGAAATCTAACTAGCTTGGTTTAAATTTAATTTGAGCTGAGCCATGTTGTTAGATATAGAATTGTAGACACTGATTAGTTGACCTTGTTTTAGCTTTAGTCATGTGATATGTTTACAAGCTATACTATTTATATACTTATACCTTTATTTTTATACTTTATATTTTTATTATTGCACGTATGTTTTATGTAACCTCCAAGTTTCCAAGTTATCGTGCACTTTAGCTGATTTTGAGTTTCATGCCAGATGCCATAACTTATTTATTCATTCGCCAATGTGGCTGGTTCAATACATGTATCGTATATACATACATTATATTAACCTGTTTTCATAGATTGTAGGTAATCACAGTACACATCTTTATTTCAGTTTAGTCCATGCCTCGACGTTTTCATGTTTTTATGTCAGGTAATCTGCTATTTGCTATTGAGCGAATTGATTTTAATATATGTTATTATTTTTAATATAGCATGACATTTTACATCATATTATTTTTATATTTATTTATATTAGGTTGCCATTAGGTATTTTGGACCGGCATCTTTAAATGTTCCTTGAGGGAAGGGGGCGTGTTCCTAATGGTTTGAATATTAAGGGACTTGTTGCAATGGCGCAAGTTTGTTTATCTGATGAAGTTGGTGCAAGGCGCTGACAAAAAGCTTTGGTGTACAGCTTAATAACATTTTTTCAACTTCACTCTAGCGTGTTTGTCCTCTCAAGTTTGAAATATTTAACTGTGGATTGCATGGATATTCTTGTGTTTCCGGACTTGACGGTGATTTGGCTCAGTTTGTCTTCTTGTTTTTGAAGTTGCTTTAGTTGTAGGAGCAGCCAAAATGAAGCTGTTACGTGGTCTTGAATTTGATAAAGGTGCTCATATGACCTTTAATGCAAAAACAAACAAAGAAAGTCAGCAGTTAGGAAGCTTAGTAAAAATTCTGAAAGCACAGCCAAACATCATCAAGAAAGATAAATAGAACTTGAAATAATACAAGGACGTAAATGGAAATGGATTAGGTTTCCAGAACTTTGGTTAGTACCAGAAGAATTCAAAAAAAGTCCTTTACATAGAGTACAACCAATTGAGCATGAAAAAGGAAAAATGTTGCTAACTTATCATAATTTCCTAGGTCATGCAAGAAGGGAAAGCTTACAATAAATTGTTAGTTCTAGATTTAAATGGAAAGCTATGACAACAGACATTCAAAACCATATAGATAGATGTGTCACATGTGCCATGCATAATATAGAAAAACAAAATAGGAGGAAACAATATAGACTTCCACAAGCACTGGGACCCTGAGAAAGGATACAAATGGATTTTGTAGGACCTCTTCCAACAGTACCAGGAGGATTCCATTTCATGCTTACCCTGATAGATGAATATACTGGATGGGTGAAAGCTCATCCAACAAAAAAGGAAGATGCCAACTCAGTAGTTAGAATAATAAGTGAAAGGATCATCACAACATGTGGAGTACTCAAGAAATGCATAGTGACCAAAGGATTCACTTTACTGGAAAGGTAACATAGAAAATGTGCAAAACTTGGAAATCAAGCAAAGGTTTCATACTCCTTATTGTCCTCAGAGTTCTGGACAAGAAGAAAGAGCTAACAGAACTCTTAAGGAAGGATTAAAGAAAATGAATTCTGAGTATGGGAATCACTGGGTAAAACACTTACCCAACATTTTGATAAAGATGTGAAATTCTCCTCAAGGATGTGGGTTAACTCCACATGAATTAATGATGGGTCTACCTATGAATTTACAAGCAGAAGAAATCCCTTATGGGGTACCATTAGAAGAAAAAAAAATTCTTGGACCATCTCCAAAACCAAATCAGTTGGGCAAAAGACAGAGTATGGGAAGTTTTGAAACACAGGTAAATGGGATTCAAAATGGATAAGATCCTACATTGTTACCAAAGTGGGGTTAGTAGTTGTGCAAGTCCAGCCATATCAAAATCAGCCACAAAAATGGTTGGATTCATAAAGATCATGTTAAAAGATTAAAATGGAGGGGAGAAAACTGAATTAGTTATACGTGTAATAATTGATATAAAGGGACAGAATATCAGATAAAACTAATAAGAATATGATTCTTTTCTCTTACAGGTAATTTTAAGAAAAGACTGAATCATGAAAATCCTGATATTAATTCTGATCTGGACAAGTTTTTACTCCCCAACACAATGAAAGGAGAACTTCAATACCTTTATTTAATCACTGCAAATGCACTCTGAAAATTTTAATGCCAAACAATGTTGGATGTGTGTTGAAATACTACAAGATGCCAACAGTGGAATTCCATTACAACATATTCCATTTACTCTTTTGGAAATATTGAACCTCACAGATCAAGATATGGTTCCAAGAAATTACTATATCCTGAAGACACATCCTTTCTTGAGGTTTGGCCATGCAAACGTGACAGCAGATGTTTGTTTACAAGGAGAAGGAACAGGTAATCACCCATTTCTCAGGAAAAGTTATTGTAGCATCATCTACACTACTAGAAATATGAGTGAGCAATGCTTTGAAAATTTTACTAATGAAACTTGCTGGACATTTAAAGGAGCTAAAACTAAACATTGGACATGTGGTAAAAGAGCCTACAAATGGCTTCCTGAGAACTAGACTTGATTCTGTTACTTGGGATATACAATTCCATCTATTAGACATACTGCAACATTGCCTAATTATAATATTAGAAATGTTATATTAAAAAGACATATTAACATAGGTAAAATGGATGTAGAAGATGATGCCCTAGCAGGAGCATCAATCTTTCCATTCTATGGAGCAGGAAAGGCTATTTGGGAACTTAGAAAATTGGCAGGTCTGTTAAAGGAATAAACTAATGCCATGTTTGAGGCAATACATAAAGTTACCATAGAAATGACTGCCATGAGAACTGTGGTTCTACAGAAGCGCACGACATTAGATTTTGTTCTTGCTAGTAAAGGTGGTACTTGTGCATTGGTAGGAGAGGAATGTTGCACTTATTTTCCTGATAATGAACCTGAAAACAGGAATCACCTCAAGTTAATTAACGAAATTGCTCAAAAAGCACAAATAGAAAAAGAAACATGGTTCTCTTAGCTGAGTGGCTCTATTAGTGGCTGGGGAGGAAATATAATGCAGCCTGTACTGGTCATAGTTGGAATTTTAGGATGTATATGCCTAATTGTTGTCATAAAATGTGGGACTGAATGTATAAGACAACAAGCAATACAGGTTTTGACAAGTGCATCAGGTCCAAAACATTGTACAGCATTGCATGATTTATGAAGTACTCTGAACCAATGAAGCTTGATGATATCCACTGAATAAAAACAGCAATCATGAATCTTCATGTCTGTTCGGGGGAACTGTTATAGCACTGAGATCTCAAATAACTGTGAGACACCAGCTTATGAAATCTTCCTTAAGCAACATGTGTGAACAATCTTTTGTATGAATATCAGTGAATGAGAACATGTCAGAATTTAATAAAAATAATAAAATGCAGCAAGGAAATGCAATGCCTGAATAAAAGGGCTTCAGCCAAGATAAGATAGTCCTTATGTATAATTCCTCTCTTTAACAAAGCATACTTATCAATATGAATAAATATTTATGTTGAAAATAAGTCCTCTAACAGTCAGCTGTTAGATGTAAACCAGCTATAAGACTTTGCAGTGGTTGTTAGAACTGCAAGCTCAGCCTGCTATAAGAGTAAAAATAGCATGCAAAAGTCACAGCAGACAGAACAAGGGTCACACACTGACATTTTGTAACAGCAGGGAATGGCTCTTCTATTAGAAGTTTCATAAACATGTCTAATGCAGTAATTTTCCATTTCTGTCAAAACATTCCTAAACCATATGTGGAAAGAATAAAGAAAATGTAAAATACATGTTTGTAAATATAACATTCCTAAACCATATGTGGAAAGAATAAAGAAAATGTAAAATACATGTTTGTAAAATGTACATATATATTTACAAACATATGTTGAAAATAAGTCCTCTAACAGTCAGCTGTTAGATGTAAACCAGCTATAAGACTTTGCAGTGGTTGTTAGAACTGCAAGCTCAGCCTGCTATAAGAGTAAAAATAGCATGCAAAAGTCACAGCAGACAGAACAAGGGTCACACACTGACACACTCTGATGTTTTGTAACAGCAGGGAATGGCTCTTCTATTAGAAGTTTCATAAACATGTCTAATGCAGTAATTTTCCATTTCTGTCAAAACATTCCTAAACCATATGTGGAAAGAATAAAGAAAATGTAAAATACATGTTTGTAAATATAACATTCCTAAACCATATGTGGAAAGAATAAAGAAAATGTAAAATACATGTTTGTAAAATGTACATATATATTTACAAACATCAAATGATAATAAAATGTATATTATTCTATTTCATATGTTATCTATAGAACGAATGACAGGAGCACATGTTGTGCCTTATATATATACATATATATATATATATATATATATATATATATATATATATATGGTTCTACCTGAGTTCGTCGACATGCCACATAATCGACAATAAGTTAACCGACACGAGAACACCGACAATCCACATCACCGACAGCTGAAATAACCGACCATGAAAATGCCAACATTCAAGTGCTAATAGCGACTCTCGCTCCTACCATGTTCCAGGTAATGTAAATAGTTTGAATACGCTGACATTCAAGTGTTAATAGTGCCTCTCGCTCCTACCATGTTCCAGGTAATGTAAATAGTTGTCTGTCATCAGCACAGAGAGGCGCTATTAACACTTGAATATCGGCGTATTCAAACTATTTACATTACCTGCAACATGGTAGGAGCGAGAGTCGGTATTAGCACTTGAATGTCGGCATTTTCATGGTCGGTTATTTCAGCTGTCGGTGATGTGGATTGTCAGTGTTCTCATGTTCGTTAAGTGATTGTCGATTATGTGGTATGTCGACGAAGTCAGGTAGAACCATATATATATATATATATATATATATATATATATATATATATATATATATATATATATATATATATATACATACGTGCTGCAGATTTTTTATGAAGTTTTTATTAAGCTTTTGTATTACTTTGTAAGTTGCAAACTTTTATTAATTCTTAATCATTCAACAGTAATAATAATGGAAATATTACTAGCAGGTGTAAAAACAATAAATCGTTTTTCTTATTGGAAAAGTTAAATAATTAAGACACAATAAAGCTGAGCAAGAAATGCTTGGGTCTGTACTCTTTACAAAAATTACCTGCCTTAACAGCACTTTTGAAAATAACTAAACAACCAGATTAGGACACAGTGCATATTTAAGAAGGCAGGACTACATCTTTTAAAAATGTATAAACGCCCTCTGTTCAATTGTAATCTTTATCAGATAGTTGAGAAATAACCTGTACTGACCCAACTGAGGTGCTTTGCTTGCTTATTTATTTTTCTTGTTATTCTAACTGCCTGTATTTTTTCCACATAGATGCAGTGCTTGTACATACTAGTACATGCAACCTATTCACCTTCTCAAATACAAAACATCTAAACATTCATTTCACTTTGACATAACCTAAAATAAATTCATAAACTTTAGGAAAAAAAACTAACTAATCCCAATATGCTCTAAAATAAAAAAACACTCTTTGTTGTAATATTCATACTATCTTTAATGTTCATACTATCCCTAACCCCACAGCCTTATCTATTGCATTCTCCTCCATCCCTAGCTCCTGTACAACATGCACAAAACTTATCCTTACCTCTAATAACATTCATTGTATTCTAACCAAAGTTACAGATCTGTAAACATGGTTTCTTCAATACTCACTAGATGTTACTGTTATTACAAAAACATAGCTAATACCATATAAAATGATTCTGAAATTTTGTCCAATTGCTGTAATATAATTCAGTGTAACAAATTGCACAATAAATAAATAAACTATGTAACTTTTTCACCCTTAAAAACTAACATACCAATCTTTGAAAATGCAGAACTTCTTATGTCTCTTCTCAATGTTAAAGATAAGAAGCTTTGTATAGTTGTTCCCTATGTGCTGTATAACTACAAATGTATGTTGCTACTGAAACCATTATCTTAGGTGATATTAACATTGACTAGTTATCTCTGGCATCTAATACCACAACTACTAGTCTTAACTTATATAGGTTCAAACAGCTAACCTTGTCTTCTATTCAACTCAATAAATGGAATCATATAAGTTCTTTCTTTGACTGGATACTTGTCTTGAACCCCAGAAAGTATGCTAACTCGGGGGGTATGAAACCCTAGTGCCCATCACCAATTATGCACCAACAGACAATTGGTCCAAAGGGAGAGATGAGGGGCCTGACTGGAGAGATGGGGGGGTTCGAATGGAGGGCTGAAAAGTCAGTAACCAAAGAAGAGTAGTATTGCTGAAATTGAATTCATCCTCAAGTATTGGTGAGTACCTTCATAAGGTGAACCCTGTTTTTCACAAAATCTCACTAATAGGTTAAAAAATAAAAAAAAAGATAGTTGGGAGCACAAGACCCAGAATAAAAAAGTACCCAATCCTGCTAGGCACACTGGTGCCAGGACTGGAAAAGATGACAGTGTAGAACCCTCAAAATATGGAAACATTCCTACAATGGGGCCAGGTCAAGCCCAGGGGGAGGATGGCCCCACTGTTCTAGAAGGAAGTAGTAGTCCACAAATATCGCAAAAACTGACAGGCCAAAGAAGAACCATAAAGACAATAAAGTGGACTATTGAGGATAAGAAAGAAATGATGTATTGTTACCATTATGCAAAAAGCCCAGAATTTTCAGACACAACATATACAAAATAATTGAGAGAAATTAGAGGAAAGAAAAATATTTCCACAAGAAAACATAACTACAACAGATTTGTGAAAAACAGTATATAGATCAATAAATATTGATCTGTTTGGAAAAAAGAAGCATCTGAAGAAATGCAAAAATATAAACAACAAAACTTAGAGATTTTTGAAAAGTATAAAAAATAAATATGGACATGGGAAAGAGAGATTTGATATGGTGCAATATTTATGCAAAGAAGAAAGCCTAATTACTCAATACAAAATGGGATTAAGTAACAGCCAGAGAGACTGAAACAAAGTTAAGAAAAGCCTCCAATTGGAAAACCCATGCACAGATGCAGTACCTAACTTCTAGTTAAAAGTATTAACATCTCTGCACAATGATTTAGCTATGAGTAAGAGCTATTTATATGTGCACCGTGAAAAGACACCAACCTAACAGGAAAAACAATGCTCCTACATTACAGTGAATGTGCAAGCTACCCTAAAAAATATAGACCAATAACTTGTCTTCTGACGACGTATAAACTATACACAGGAATTGATGCTGACAGAGTGTATAGTCGTTTAGAAGAAAACTCAATTCTGGCAGTAGAACAAAAGGGCAATAAAAGAAAGTCATATGGAACAAAGGATAATTGTTGTTAAATAAAGTCATAGTGGAGAATTGTAAAAAGGGGAAGAATCTAAGTATGGCATGGATTGACTACAAAAAAACATTTGGCAGTATCCCACATTCATAGATAAAAGAGTGCTAAAAAATGTATACTATACACCCTACACTGATTGACTACATTACAGGGACCATGAAACAGTGGCAGACCACTATGCAATTAAGCCATAATAAAGGGCAAATTATTATCCTAGGGATAAAAATTCAAAGGTTGATATTCCAGGATGACTCTGTCACCACTGCTATTCTGACTTGCCCTTAACCAATTAAGCTGTCTACTTAACAGCTCAGGCCATGGCTATAATTTGGCTCCTAGAAAATGGCAAAGAATAAAGGCTGCTCTTCTTCTCGAACTGAAAGTACAACTGCAAGATGGTAAAACGTGCAAAAGCAACAATTAAAGCAGGAAAACTTGCAGCACGAGGACATCAGTTTGGGACAAGAATGTAATATAAAAGAACTTGAAAAAGAGGGAGTATATAAATAATATGAA